>NC_090646.1:300665507-300905507 GCF_040937935.1 Hyperolius riggenbachi | reverse complement strand
TCTGCAGGTTTATCCTTCAGAAGGAAAGTTTTGCAAGCTGTGGTCCCACCCTAAGGCTTTATCTCTTGTACATCGTCTCATCCAGGGGTGCTGTCCGAAATGACGTTCTGGGAAAAATCCCTTTACTTACGGTAAAGTCTTTTCCAGTAGTCATGAGGACAGCACCCCTGCAACCCGCCCTTATTTGGGTAGAAAAGATAAATAAGTTTGTGTAAGCATCATTAAATGTCCGTGTCATCTTTTTTATTAACTGAGGTACTGTGGCAGGTGTAGTATCTTATATGTGGCTGCCTATTGCTTATGCAAATTCTTCTTTTAACAGTTTCCTGTCCACGGTGGGGAGGGAGACAGCTCTCATCCAGGGATGCTGTTCTCCTGACTACTGGAAGACTTTACCGTAAGTAAAGGGATTTTTTTTTACATGTGACGTTCTTGTCCCTGAAATAATTTTCACCTCTCCACCGCCTCTGGAATCCCCCAAAGATCGGTGACTGTGAATTCAAAGATGGCTTCTGGGTCGCCAGCCTCTTCGTGCGCATGTTCTCCTAAGCGCTGGAAGAGTCACGCTGGATGGAGCTTGTGGATGCAAGGTTTAAAAATTATAAAAAAAAGAACTAAAAATTATTCTTGGGAGACGTAGTGCTCTTAATTAGTGATCAAGTTATTGCTGATTGAATAGGGGCGAAGCTAAAACATGGAACATTGAATTGCATGATTTCTGTCAGAAATTGCTATTTCGATTCAATTCACGATTTTCAATACACAACGATGGATCAGCAAACCGATGGTGAGTATGCGTTCTCCCAGTATAGTTTAGCCAGCTATAGGTGCCCCAGTAAAGATTAGCTAACTATAGGTGCCCCAGTAATAGGTAAGCCAGCTATAGGTTTGCCAGTATAGGTACCACAGTACAGGTTAGCCAGTATAGGTGCCACAGTACAGGTTAGCCAGTGTATAGGTGCCGCAGTACAGGTTAGCCAGTATAGGTGCCACAGTACAGGTTAGCCAGTGTATAGGTGCCGCAGTATAGGTTAGCCATCCAGATCCCCTTTAGTATAGGCAGATTCCCCCCTCCCCTTTAGTGTATATAGGTAATCTCCCCCCCCCCCTTAATATATATAGCCAATCTCCCCCCCCCCCCCCCCCCCACACACCTTTAGTATAGGCAGATACACTTCCCCTTCTCTTAAGTGTATATAGGAAGATCCCCCTCGCTGCTGGCACCTGCTCCTCTCCCGGTCCCCTTCTCCAGCAAGTTCTGATGCCATTCTGCTTCACCGCATTATATTGCCGCACGGCGAACAGGCATCGAGTGTTGCCTAGTAACGGTGGACGCCAGGAAGTGATGTTGTGTTTCCTGGTACAGGCCCCGTGATACTAGGTAACACTCGCTGCCTGTACGCCATGGCTCACCGCGCGGCAATCTAATGCGGTGAAGCCGAGTGGGATCAGAACTTGCTGGAGGAGGGGCCCGGGAGAGGAGCAGGTACCGGAAGCGACAAAAATCGCGGCAAAACTGCCATTTTGATGATCTGAAGATTGTCAAGCCCCTGATCATGATTTTTGGTTTAAAACCGAAAATTGTTCAGGCCTAGCCAGAAACATATGGATGCTGCCATATTCATTTCCTTCTAAACCAGTTGCCTGGCAGTCTGCATGTCTGTTTGGCTACAGTAGTGTTTGAATAACACCAGAAACAAGCATGCAGCTAATCTTGTCAGATCTGACCATGTCAGAAACACCTGATCTGATGCATGCTTGTTCCAGGTCTATGGCTAAAAGCATTAAGCCTGGTACACATCCTGCAATTTCCAGTCAGATAGGTGGGTCAAATAGATAATTTCCTACAGGTCCGATGTGATTTCCGATTGATTCGCATAGTAGTGATCAGAAAAACAATTGGAAATCCGGGTCTGATCTGTCTGAAATTATCTATCGACCCATTTAGCTGATAAATTGCATGGTGTGTACCAGGCTTTAGAGGCAGGGGATCTGCTGGATGGCCAGGCAACTGGTATTGCTGAAAAGGAAATAAATATGACAGCCTCCATACAGGGCAGTGGAGTCGGAGTCGAGGAGTCGGAGCAATTTTTGGGGACCCGGAGTCGGGAAAAAATACTCCCACTCCTAATGAATTTAAACTGTAGTTAAAATAGAAAATATGATAAAATGTTCTATTTCTCAGATAATAATCAACATAAATAATTTATAAATACAGGAATAGCTCTGCTTAGTCCATAAAAATAAAATAAATCAATCAAAAAATAGATACTTGTGCTGCTTCAAAAAAGCAGTCCCCGTATTTTTAAAGTCTGATATAAATATCTGATTGTGATTGTATATATGATGTGTACAAAGGAATCTTTTATATATACTAAATAACATCTAAATAACCTCTATGCTGTAAGAATAAAGCCTGATGTGTAGCTGTGTCACTAATGCAGATGGTCAATGAGATGGAAATAATTCTGCGCTGATGCTGATTTATGCAAATGTATGGACTCCCTTTGCTCATGAAATCAAATCATTTGGTTCGATGACTACAAATTAAATGGGACCTGAGACGGATGAGAAAAGAAGTTTTATAAATATCTGGGGCTTACTCCAGCTTCCTTCAGGCTAATTAGTCCCTCGCTGTCGTCCTCCACCACCTGGATCTTCTGCTATGAGTCTCGGTAATTCAGCCAGTCAGTGCAGTCCGGCCGCATGCCGCTTCCACAGCCAGGAGCATTCTGCACCTGTGCAATAGTGCTGCGCAGGTGTAGTATGCTCCCGGCAGCGGAGTGTGTGCATGCATACTATGCCCAACCTGCTCATGTACCTGGACCCATAGCAGAAGACCCAGGTGGCGGAGTAGGACAGCGAGGAACTGATTAGCCTGAAGGGGGCTGGAGGAAGCCCCAGGTATGTATAAAACTTTAATTTCATCTGTCTCAGGTTTACTTTGTTACACATACATATGCACTCCCCACAGAGCTGCAGGGAATCCACTGAGAATGTTGTGCACAGAGGTGTTG
This sequence comes from Hyperolius riggenbachi, assembly GCF_040937935.1. NCBI lineage: Eukaryota > Metazoa > Chordata > Amphibia > Anura > Hyperoliidae > Hyperolius > Hyperolius riggenbachi. Next base: position 300,902,490 of record NC_090646.1, on the reverse strand, counting down.
TCTATCACCCATAAACCTGGTTCAGATTGTACATGAAGAATGTGTAATAGAGGAAGAATCGCCTCATTCTCCTGCAGAGTACCTGCACATCACTCTTGCATGTACCCACAGTTACATTGCCTAGGGCCTGATAGATGTTCTTTGTTCCTGTCTGTAGCTTCTAAAAGTACTCTTACCAAGGACTAGTTTTAGTCTATGACTAAAAGTATTAGAGGCAGAAGATCCACCGGATATTCAGGTATCTGGTATTGTTTAAAAGGGAATAAATATGGCAGTCTCCATATCCCTCTCACTTCAGTTGTCTTTTAAAATTCCTAAGTGTTGTCAGTTAAGAGATGCATTTCATGTTACATACTTTCAATCAACAAGATTGTAATATGCAAATTAGAGGAGTCAAAGTCGGTGGAATCCTAACCTGAGGAGTCTGAGTCGGTGGATTTTTGTACCGACTCCACAGCCCTGCCTCCATATCTCAGTAACTTCAGGTGTCCTTTAAAGGGCAAGCGAGGCAACAAAATTAATCTATCCTTACTTACCTGGGGCTTCTTCCAGCCCCTAAAAGTCATGTGTGTTCATCGCTGCAGCTCGGGTCTTCTACTGGGTCCCGCAGTCTCTAAGTTAACCCCCCCCCCCAGTGGGTCGGCGTCTTCTGTACATGCGCTCACGTCATCTGGAGCGTACAGTGCCTGTGCCTTATGCTCTTGGTGACGTGAGTGTATTCGCGCAAGCCCATGCAGAATACGCTGGCTTATTGGGGGGGTCAGCGATCTTCAGAAGCTGCCAGTGGGAGATGGGATAAGACAGGAGCATGCAGCGAGGGATACCCATGGCATGTAGGGGCTGGAAGAAGCTCCAGGTAAGTAAAGAGATTTTTTTTTTTTTATTTTGTTCCCCCGCTTGTCCTTTAAGCCGCTATCACAATGGCTGTTGTGCGGCATTTCCTGTGACATCAGGAATGCAACGGATTGGTCAGCAGAGCCGCACATTATGCTAGTGTTGTGTCGGGTACAGTGAAACATACAACCATTGGAAATTATGCATCACTTTTACCCTTAGCACACATGTTTAGTGGTATCGATGCCACAACCATTTTGTACAGCAACATTCTCGCCACACTGTGAACATCGGTGGTGCATTTCAGTGCAGTAAGCTGCGTGAGAAAGTCGCATTTACACTGAATTACTTTTTTTTTTTTTAATACTCATGGCAGTCTTCTCCCCAGAAATTTTTACCAGCGGGGTGGCATGAAAAAGTAGCCAGGTGGGGCGAGATGGGAGCATGCAGGGTCTGCGCTTCTCTGCTCAACTCTGCTTGCAGCAGAGAAGGATTTGAGCTGATGACAGCCGGGTGCTCACCAAAACTAGCCAGGTGGAGCACCCAGCTAAAAGAGCCCGGGGAGAACATGCACGGGAGTGTTGCACCGAGGATAACGTTTATAGCCATTCTGTACTGGTCACCTGTAGCCCAACTGGGTTGTTTCAAAGTTCAGATAGGAAGTAAACATTTAAAACTAAATAAAAAAATCTGTGCTTCATTTTTTTTCAAAAACTTGTTTGTTTGCTGTTTTTTTGCATTGCAGGTTCGTAATGAAGATGGGAAAATAATACGGTTCCATTGTAAATTATGTGAATGCAGTTTCAATGACAGTAATGCTAGAGACATGCATTTGAAGGGTCGCAGGCACAGGCTGCAATATAAGGTTAGTTGATGAGAAGAAAATGAATTGAGCTTATTGTACAGAATTTTAATAGGGAATTGCATTCTGTAATTTTTTTACTTTGCATGTCAAATATTGTGAAGTTTGCACTGGATCGCACAATTATTTTTTCCTAAGACCTTTTAGTTTCAGAAACCTTTTATTTGGGTTTTGAGTAGAGCAATAAAAAACACACAGGGGCTATTGTAATATTGAACCATTAAAAAAAAAAAAAAAAAAAAAAAAAAAATTTTTAAAAATAAACACATATTCAACGAAGTTAAAAATGGGAATGGGGACGGGAAAGACAGACACAGTAAGGCTCAGTGCACACTTGTTTTAAAAACCTATCCGTGGGATACGTTTTAAAGCTCTGCAAAAACACAGGAAGCGGATCCTATGTTAAAAATAGGACCTGCTTCCACTTGTGCAGAAACACTGTTCGCACACTGATCCGTGTGGCACAGAAGGAAAACGTAATGGACAGTCCCGGACTGGAAAACGTGTCCAATGCAAGCCTATGAGAACGGACACTGTCCTTTCTCATTAGGCTAGTTGCTGCATCCGCATCACCCGTTTTTCATCGCATCCACGCTGCCGCCGTGGCGTAGTACTCACGTTTCTTGCCGCTGCTCTGATCATTCTGAACAGCCTGGTGGTCGGGGATTCTCCATTGAACTGAAGCAGACCAATGGAAATCCTCAGCAACTGTGAGAATTCTCATTGGTTCATGTTGGACCAATGAGAATTCTCCCTGTAGCTAGGGAGACTTGGCTTGTTGCAGCCTGTGGAGAGCCATGCCTCTGCTGGTTCCCGGGCTGCTGAAGGGAGCGGGACAAGTGGCGGCAGCGAGACAGGTGAGCAGCGATGCGTATGGGCTGACATGGCGACGCTGCGGACATGGAACGGACGCGTAACTGTATTTGCACAAAGTGGATGCAGAATGGACAGAACTCAACGCCTCGCGGATGCGCGGTCCATTTCAATTTTCATCTGCACAAGTGTGGACGGAGCCTAAAAACGGCAGGTCTATTATCGCTCAGGAATTCAATATCTCAGAAGGAAAATCAAAAATTGTGACACATGAGAGAACAGAACTCTCCAACCATGTTATGCATGGCGACCATGTATTATATAACCCCTCCATAGTGTCTGAAATTTTAGCTGAGATGTGGGCTGCCAACATCATTTCAGAAAACACCTGTCCATAACCCTTTTAGCAGTGGAGAACACATGCTGAAGGAGTCTGTGAGCCGGAGCTTTCAATCTAGGAGGTTTATTACCCAGTAGGAAGACACTTGGGTGATCTGGGATCTGAATGGAAAGCACACTCGCTATTCTGTGCCAAATAGAGCACCAATATGTCTGACCCTAGGGCACGACTACCATATGTGACACAGAGAGCCATTGGCACCACGTCCCCTGAAGCACAATGGGGATCTGGAAGAATAAAGTTTGTGCAGCTTTTCAGCCGTTAAATACACCCAATGAAGGAGTTTGCAAGACGTCTCCAATGTGGAGAAATACGTACTTGTCTTAGTTATTTGGCAACAATATTCCCATCTCTTATCAGACAGAGATTTCCCAAAGTCTGCCTCTCAACGACAGAGAAATGGGGGTTTGTTTCTAGTGAGAGGATCATTCAACACTAAATATAAATATAACATTAAACCCTTTTCAAGTGGGTTGTCTTTGTAAATCACATCAAAGGTTGAGTATAATATATTTTTTGCAGAATTAAAAGAAGTGGTGAGACAAACATTAGACATAGCCGTAACGATTCTCTAGGAGGGGGATACAAATTTTGAATAAAATATCGTAGGGCCATAACCTTAAAGGGACACTGTAGGGGGGTCAGGGAAAATGAGTTGAAGTTACCCGGGGCTTCTAATGGTCCTCAGACATCCTGTGCCCACGTAGCCACTCCCCAATGCTCCGGCCCCGCCTCCGGTTCACTTCTGGAATTTCAGACTTTAAAGTCGGAAAACCACTGTGCCTGCCTTGTCGTGTCCTCAATCCTGCTGATGGCACCTGGAGTGTACTGTGCAGGCCCAGTATGGTCTGTGCCGCAGTGGTTTTCAGACTTTAAAGTCTGAAATTCCAGAAGTGAACCGGAGGCGGGGCCGGAGCATTGGTGAGTGGCTGCGTGGGCACAGGATGTCTGCGAGGGACCATTAGAAGCCCCGGGTAACTTAAACTCATTTCCCCCTGACACCCCCCCCCCCCTTTACAGTATCCCTTTAAAGGCTCTAATGAAGTTACCTACTTTAGTACATTTATGAACCCACCACCACTTAAAAGGATTGGCCAGGGATAAAATCTGGGCTAAAAAGAGCTGTGCCATCAGAGGGGGGAGGACTGCAGCCCATATTTAAAGTGACACTGAAGCGGAAAAAAAAACTCATGATATAATGAATTGGTTGTGTAGTACTAATTAATAGAACATTAGTAGTGTCCTGTCTTCACTTATACACGTGTGCCCCTGGCGTATGTGTAGGTAAGCAGGCAGTTAAACCCCCCTCTTTGCCGAATAAAGAGACCAATTAGATGTCTGTAGTTTTATTGGCAGTGATAAAAGGCAAGGTGAAACTAGGAGATAAACAGAAAGAATATATGCAATAAGCACCTGTGATGATCATACATACAGACAGCAAACATCAGAGCCGGCCTTTGGGGGTGGCAAGTGGGGCAATCGCCCCAGGCCCCGCGCCTGAGGAGGCCCCGCACCCTCTTCAGTGCTGGGGAGCGCGGGCAAAGTTGTTAAAACTCACGTGTCTTCACCGATGCTCACAGCCACCATCTATTTAGCTCCCAGTATCTGTGTATTGGTGGTAACAGCGCCCCCTGGGATGATGTGACCGCATGCCTGATGTGACTGTTACCAATACACAGAGGCTGGGAGAGGAACTAGATGGTAGCTGTGAGCATCGGAGACACGTGAGTTTTAACAACTATGCCCGCTCTCCCCAGCACTGCAGCCACCTTATCTAACCTGTACTGCGGGGCACTTGCCTATCTAATCTATACTGCAAGGCTTCTACCTATATAATCTATACTGCAGGGCACCTACCTATCTAACCTATACTGCAGGCTGGCACCTATCTAATCTATACTGCGGGGCACCTACCTAATCTATACCGCAGGCACCTATCTAATCTATACTGCAGGCTGGCACCTATCTAATCTATACTGCAGGCTGGCACCTATCTAATCTATACTGCGGGCACCCATCTAATCTATACTGCGGGCACCCATCTAATCTATACTGCGGGCACCCATCTAATCTATACTGCAGGCACCTTCCTATCTAATCTATACTGCAGCCACCTTCCTATCTAATCTATACTGCAGGCTGGCACCTATCTAATCTATACTGCAGGCTGGCACCTATTTAATCTATACTGCAGGCTGGCACCTATCTAATCTCTACTGCAGGGCACCACCCTACCTAATCAATACTGCAGGCACCTATCTAATATATACTGTGGGGTACCTACCTAACTAATCTATACTGCAGGCACCTTCCTATCTAATCTGTACTGCAGGGCACCTACCTACCTATCTAATCTGCATTGCAGGGCATCTACCTGTCTAATCTATACTGCTGGCACCTATCTAATCTGTACTGCAGGGCGCCACCCTATCTAATCTATACTGCAGGCACCTATCTAATATATACTGCGGGGCACCTACCTGACTAATCTATACTGCAGGCACCTATCTAATCTATACTGCAGGGTACCTACCTACCTATCTAATCTATACTGCAGGCACGTATCTAATATATACTGCGGGGTACCTACCTAACTAATCTATACTGCAGGCATCTATCTAATCTATACTGCAGGGTACCTACCTACCTATCTAATCTGTACTGCAGGGCACCTATCTATCTAATCTATACTGCAGGGCACCTACCTATCTAACCTATACTGGAGGCACCTACCTATCTAACCTATACAGTGTGTGCTTCCACAACGTGTATCCACAGCATATGTCTCTAGGCCCCGCATATGACACTCGCCCCAGGCCCCGCGTACTCTAAGGCCACCTCTGGCAAACGTATCCTATAATATGACAGGCATATAGGAAGTATGTATATACAGTATAAGACACTAAGGCCTCTTGCACACTGCAAGCGATTCCGATTCAGATTCCGCTTTTTAATCGGTCTTTACATCCGATTCTGATTTGCAGTGTGCAGGGAGCAAACTGCAAATCAGAATCTGAATCGGATGTAAAAACTGATTAAAAAGCGGAAACTGAATTGGAATCTCTTGCAGTGTGCAAGAGGCCTAAGATTGTCACATTAAGAACTGAACAGCATGAATAAGCATCACTGTGAGGCACTGACAGAATTCTTCTTAACATAAGCATATCACATAACACAATATAACTAACGTAGTCTATATAGGTATGAACAGCGCTGAGTAGTAGTTGGATAATATAAGCTTTAATAGATTGGTTTAGGATTAATACTCAATCAAAAAAATCCCTATTTAAAGGTACAAAAAATATATAAAATCGCATAGCATGTAATTCAAATACATATATTGCATACAGTTGTGTTATAAATGGAGTCTATATAGGTATCAACAGCGCTGAGTAGTAATTGGATAATATAAGCTTTAATAGATTGTTATGGCTTGTATATATTCAGAATAAATTTCAAAGCACAAGGTCAAATGCTAAAAATACAGAATTTAAAATCTATAAAAGATTGCACCGCATATAGCTAGAGTGCATATATTGCATACACATACCCTGCGTATGTTTAGGATTAATATTCAATAAAAAAGACCACTATTCAAAAGTACAAAATATATAAAATCGCATAGTAAGTTCAAATGCATATATTGCATACAGCTAACTCTGTTGTAGTAAAAGTTGTAAAAGTTCACACCGCATTGGGCGTATTCACCATAAATTCTGTGACAAAGAATGCAATATTCAGTCCACATTCAACCCCCATTCACTCCCGAGCCACTCAACGCTGTTATGCACAAAAATGTGCCATCTAAAAAAGGGGGGGGGGGGGGGGAGTTGTCAGAGAATTCTAGGAACAAAATCTCAGAAAACAGGGGGGGCGCAGATGAATGATGGATATTCTAGTAGTAGAGACTGAGTTTAGAGTACTCCTAGTGGTTGTGCCTCAATTGCGCTTGCGGCGATTCTGCCGGATGTAAATAATGGTAGATCACAAACTTGATGAACGGATCTCTTCTTCAACAGGGATACTCACGCTCCTGCAGCTGTCCAGGTGTACAGCGGCTGGTGTCCTGTGTGGGGCTCCAAGTGTCCTTGTCCGCAATCCATGTGCGTATATCTTCCGCTGGTTGCAGCGCTCCAGTTCCAGCGCTCCAGTTCCAGCGCAAGTGCTCCCTGACAGCGTGAGAGCCGTGCAGTGTGACAAGAGTCCTTCCGGGTCTGCCTAGAAGCTGGTGGTACGCTTCCGGGGGTGGATGGTGACATCGCCCTTCTAGCGTGTTCGCAAGCGTTGGGTCTTCTGGTCTGCAATACCTGATGGCCCTGCTCACACGCTATATCCCTCCAGCTGACGCGCAGAAACGCGTCAGCTGGAGGGATATAGCGTGTGAGCAGCAGATTTTGCACACTGCACGGCTCTCACGCTGTCAGGGAGCACTTGCGCTGGAACTGGAGCGCTGCAACCAGTGGAAGATACGCACCTGGATTGCGGACAAGGACACTTGGAGCCCGCACAGGAGGACACCAGCCGCTGTACACCTGGACAGCTGCAGGCGCGTGAGTACCCCCGTTGATCGGGGAAGAGATCCGTTCATCATGTTTGTGATTCACCATTATTTACATCCGGCGGAATCGCCGCAAGCGCAATTGAGGCGCAACCACTAGGAGTACTCTAAACTCAGTCTCTACTATTAGAATATCCATCATTCATCTGCCCCCCCATACAACCCCCCTCCCCCGCTGTTTTTGGACATTTTGTTCCTAGAATTCTGACAACTTCCCCCCCCCCCCCCCCCCCCTTTTTTTTTTTTTAATAGCACATTTTTGCGCATAACAGCATCGGGTGGCTCAGGAGTGAATGGGGGTTGATTGTTGACTGAATATTGCATTCTTTGTCACAGAATTTATGGTGAATACTCCCAATGCGGTGTGAACTTTTACAACTTTTACAACAACCGAGTTAGCTGTATGCAATATATGCATTTGAATTACGTACTATGCGATTTTATATATTTTGTACTTTTGAATAGTGATCACTTTTTTTTATTTTATTGAATATTAATCCTAAACATGCACAGGGTATGTGTATGCAATATATGCACTCTAGCTATATGCGGTGCAACCTTTTATAGATTTTAAATTCTGTATTTTTAGCATTTGACCTTGTGCTTTGAAATTTATTCTGAATATATACAAGCCATAACAATCTATTAAAGCTTATATTACCCAACTACTACTCTCAGCGCTGTTCATACCTATATAGACTCCATTTATAACACAACCAGAGGTGGTTGGGAACCTCTGGCCAGTGAACAGCAGCGGGTGAAAAGAACCACACTATCCCCATCTGTACTCCCATACCACCTAAGCGCCTCTTCACCTTTTTATAGCTAACATGTAAACTGCTACTGACGACATGAACATATACTTAAATGCTTCTAAGAACAGTTATAATAAGTGTCCTTACCAGCATTGCAATCACTAGGGATATGACAGAATAGCAGCTCTATACAAGATGTGTGCTTGTTCAGATTCTCTTCACAGAGTAAATTCTCAGAGCACTTGCAGTGGGCGTGTACCAAATGTGATGTCAAAGTAGGAGTTACAATAGAAAAACAAGCTATGACTAGCTGGCCTCTAGGTGGGGCTGGTACGAAGCAGGACTAACATATAGCTGTACAGTGTCTAAAATCTTCTTTACATGTCTAAAGGCATGACACTCCCCGTCTGACATCAATTGATGTCACTACTGGGTTCTGTAGACAACAGTAGGATCAGTTCTAAAAAAAAAGTCTAAGGAAGATCTTGGAAGCTTCCTGCTTGCAATCCTTAACTTCAACTTTCTGAATATTCCCATCTTTGTTTGGGAAAGTCTTGGTCACAAGACTTAATGACCATTCATTCATGTGAAACTGACTGTCTTTGATTAGAACGTCACCAATTTTCAAATTAGGCTTGGTGTTTTGCCACTTGCTCTGGGTCCGGAAGGTTGAGATATACTGCTTCCTCTACCTGTCCCAGAAAGTATTTGCAAGACTTTGAACTTGTCTCCTCTGTCGCTTGTACATATCCTTGGTGTCAAATTCACCATATGGAACAGTAACTAATATAGTTTTCTAGAGTTAGAAAAGTAGCTGGTGTGAGGAGGAATGGTTCATCCATGTCATTTGAGATTGGAGCTAAAGGCCTAGCATTAATGATAGCAGAAACCTCAGCCATGAAGGTTGTAAAGTTCTCAGTTTTGAGCCTTGTGGTTCTAGTTTTTGGAAAGATAGGCTTGGATTCTGCGGGCTATTCTGATCATTCTTTCCCAGGCTCCTGTCCATACACAACTATGCTTGCTCAGGTACCTCTCTACATGTTTATTCTTTAGCATTTTGTGCACAAATTCAAAGAAATGTTCTTTCATCTCTGGTTTTCTATGGAAATTATGCCTAAGATGAGAACCGCTTCAATCATTGTCTCCTATTGTTGTGTAAGCGTTGTCTCCGTTTTCGAAAAGGAAGAGGTGCAACCCAGTTGTTTCATCTTTTACTATACCTTGTCCTATTATCTCTAGGAACTGCTTGTCTTCTATGGACATCGCCAGCTGGTTGTCTTCTTTTGTTCTTTGAAATACCATGCATCCTATATAGTCTTGGTCATTGTCAGACATGCTTGTCACTAGAACTCTCAGTGAAAGGGCAAGATACATGGGTGCTGTGTGGCAATTCCTTGACAGAGATATTATTGTTGCACGGTTGAAAAATAGAAGGGTGTCCATTGCTTAAAAAATTGGTGAACAGGCTATCCACTGTTGTAGGTTTATGTGCGCTTCCTAAGCAGGCCTCTCCTATTATAACCCATCCTAAATCCAGCTTCTGAGCATAGGGTGCATTGTAGGGTCCATTAATATGTTTTCTCACTTTGTTGACTTGCAAAATGTCTCTCCCAAGGAGCAAAGCTATTTGGGCTTTAGGGTCAAGTTCTGGTATCAGATGAGCTATGTGCTTTAGATGGGCATGATGAGCTGCCACATCAGGTGTAGGAATTTCTGAACGAGGATCAGGGATGTGATTGCACTCAATTAAGGTTGGCAGGGGCAAACACACTCGTCCATCCACGGACTGAATCTGGTAGCCAGATGCTCTTCTGCCAGCTGTCTCCACTACCCCTGCACAAGTTCTCAGTGAATAAGGAGTACTGTCTTCTTTGATGTCAAACATGTTGAAAAACATTGAATTTGCTAAAGATGTATTACTTTGGTCATCTAGGATGGAATACACCTTTATAGCTTTGTCCTTTTGGCCTCTTGGATACACGCTAACCAAAGCCACCTATGACTCCCTTGCAAACTTCTGTACATTAAGGGGCTACTTCCTTTACTATGGTGGGGTTTTCCTCCTCCCCGCCATACTTGAAAACACTTTTGGTAGGTTGTAATTTCCATGGAGGTGGTCCAGGATGTAAAGCAGCATCGTGGTCTGTGCTGCCACACTCTGTGCATTTTAGACTAACCATGCACTCTTTTCCAAAATGAATAGTTGATGAGCAGCACCTATAGCAGATGTTCTTCTCCTTAAGAAAAGCTTTACGATCCTCAATAGATTTCTCTCTGAAGGCCTTGCATTGGAGAATCGAGTGAGACCTTTGGTGTAGAGGGCATTGCTTAAGAGGATCTTCATCTTTAGGTGTTCTATGTAATGATTTTGTGGACCTGTGGAAGGAATCTGCATTAGACAAATCCGTTTTGTGTACTGCTACTGATACATTGCGAGGCTTATCCTCTGAATAGGTAGTGGAAGACAGTGTGAAGTCAAAACTGGGATCATTCCTAATCTTGGCTTGGTTACACACAAAATCTACAAAAACAGAAAAGGGTGGAAATTGCACCTTATATTTTTGTTTATAACTATAACCGTGAGTAAGCCATTTTTCCTGTAAGTTATATGGTAACTTTTGCACAATAGGATTTATGCCTCTAGCAGTGTCAAGAAAGTAAAGCACAGACAAATCACCCTCAGATTTGGAGTTCCATCAATAAGTAACCAAGATCCCTAAGTTTGTGGTAACCCTTGTTAGATATCTTAGGGAAATGTTTTACCCTTTTAAACAGTGCATTTTCAATTACTTCTGCTGAGCCATAACACTCCTCTAGTCTCTCCCAGATCAATTTAAGACCAGTCTCTGGGTTATTTATATTGATGTCTCCTTCTAGCATGTTCAGAAGATTGTCCCTAACCACTGATGCAAAAGGCTCATCTCTTCAAAGGGTGAGAGCCCAATATCTCTTATGGTGTTGCGGAAAGATCACCAGCCTCTGTAGCTATCAGGACGATCTTTAAACTTTGTGAGTCCTTTTGTGACTAAATCTCGTCAAGCAAGGAACTTGGCAACATCTATGGTGGTCTGGTTAGGACTAGGATAGGCTAGTGGTGTAGCACCTTGGTGTGGTAAGGGTGTATAGTCATACCTGTAAGAAGTCTCTTGTTTAGGTTGGTCTATGTTGTTACTCTTTGAAGTCATTGATTCTCTCAGAGGGTACACATGCAGGCTGTGAGACTTGTCCTGCTAAAGGCTCAATCTTAACTTGACAGGTCTGTTCATGGTCTGTTGTGGGTTCTTTGGGCGTATAGGGCTCGCTGGTTAGCATGGACTGTCGACAGACCTACTCAGAGGTGCGCTGGACAGAATCTTCAGAGGGGAACTTATAACTGTGCATACTGCGTCTCTCTTCCTCATAATACAATGATGTTTCTAAAGCCTCTGCCTCTGCTATAGCGATGGCGACCTCTTTGTCTACAGCAAGCTTCTCCATGTAAGCGTGCCTTCTCTTGCTCCATGGTGGCGTGAAAGTGTGCCTTCTCTTCCTCCACTGTGGCCTCTAAGCGTGCATTTTTTAGCTTTAGCTTCATTTCTTGCTCTACAAAAGCAGCTCTAGTTTTGGCAGCCTCTGCTTTTGCACGTGCAACTGCAGCTATCCTACTCACAGATGATTTTGAGGAAAAGCTGGCATGCGATCTTGTTCTGTGTGAAGATGCAAGACTCTGAGACATGATGCAGTTGTGAAGGTGTGTGCAGACACTGCTGTGTTGCTGAATACAGGTAGCTGCTTCAGCGTATAGCAGGCTATATCCTGATATCCACCTCGCGGTTCGCTGCTGTTTCACTGTCCTGTCTTCACTTATACACGTGTGCCCCTGGCGTATGTGTAGGTAAGCAGGCAGTTAAACCCCCCTCTTTGCCGAATAAAGAGACCAATTCGATGTCTGTAGTTTTATTGGCGGTGATCAAAGTCAAGGTGAAACTAGGAGATAAACAGAATATATGCTATAAGTGCCTGTGATGATCATACATACAGACAACACATCATATGACCGGCATATAGGAAGTATGTACATACAGTATAAGACACGAAGATTGTCACAATATGAACTGAACAGCATGAACAAGCATCACTGTGAGGCACTGACAGAATTCTTAACATAAGCATATCACATAACACAATGGCGTCAATTCACCAGAGGTTACCAACCTATTTATCTCTTGGGAGGTCATTTACCTCCTGTGATATCTCCAAATAGCAATTCTCCAGAAGTATAGTGGAAAATATCGACAGAGAGAAATGCAAGAGATAAATGTGAGATAAGTATGAGATAAATAAGTGATAGTTAGTAGTTAGTTTTTCTCCAATCACAATTCACCAGGGACGAAAGGGGGTGTGGCCATTCGTTATTTTTTCATCTCTTTATCCCCTGAATGAACCTGGAGATATCGTGGTTTTCACACAGCAGCTGCTGCTGTGGAAGATGGAGCCTTTTGAGCTTACTCTGTTAGGCTTGGTGCACACCAAAAACCGCTAGCAGATCCGTAAAATGCTAGCAGATTTTGAAACGCTTTTTCTTATTTTTCTGTAGCGTTTCAGCTAGCATTTCGCGGTTTTGTGAAGCGTTTTTGGTGTAGTAGATTTCATGTATTGTTACAGTAAAGCTGTTACTGAACAGCTACTGTAACAAAAACCGCCTGGCAAACCGCTCTGAAGTGCCGTTTTTCAGAGCGGTTTGTGGTTTTCCTATACTTAACATTGAGGCAGAAACGCCTCCGCAATCCAAAATCTGCAGCAGCCCGGGAGTATGCGTTTCTGCAAAACGCCTCCCGCTCTGGTGTGCACCAGCCCATTGAAATACATTACACAAGCGTATCCGCAGCCGCAAGCGGATCGCAAAACGCAGCCGAACCGCTCTGGTGTGCACTAGGCCTTACAGCTTGCTTCTATTATGAGACGAAGGCGCAGGAGGAGGGTCTGTTTAATCGCCCCTCGTATTTTTCGTGAGAGAACAGTTCTTGACAGAGGTGGTGAAGAAGTTCAGACTCACTCGTGATATGATTTATGATATGATCCGGCAGTAAAAGGCGTGAATACTCTGGTCAGGTAGTGGTAAAACTCCGCCTCCTACCCACAATGCTTCACTTTCAAGCTTACAGAGAGGAAAAGTATCCCATGTAAATCATTAATACCGATTACCTAACTCTCTGCTTTCTCACACTTTCCTCATGCACATCTCTCCATTATCCCCTGCTATCGAACACTTTTCTCTCTGTCCTCTCACACTGGTGAATTGACTCCAGAGTGTTAAAATACCTCATGAGATAAACTACCTACCTTTTTTCTCTTAGTAAATCCTCTCTGGTGAATTGACGCCAATGTAACTAACATGTAAACTGCTACTAACATCATGAACATAAACCTAAATGCTTCCTAGAACAGTTCTAATGAGTGTCCTTACCAGCATTGCAATCACTAGGGATATGGCAGAATAGCAGCTCTAGTACAAGAAAAAAACTGGGTCTACTAATGGCAAAAGCTGAAAGGTAGAGGCCTCACTGTGTGCAATTTGCACCTTTCAGGTGGCCTTTTCAGCTATGTGTGGGCCTTAACCACCTGAGCGGTCTGGACGAGCTCAGCTCGTCCAACACCGCCGGAGGCTGCCGCTCAGGCCCCTACTGGGCCGATTTTAATGAAATAAAAAGCAGCACACGCAGCCGGCACTTTGCCAGCCGCGTGTGCTGCCTGATCGCCGCTGCAGCGCGGCGATCCGCCGCGTGCAGCGGCGAAAGAGGGTCCCCCCAGCCACCCGAGCCCAGCGTAGCCGGAACAAACAGTTCCGGCCAGCGCTAAGGGCTGGAATGGAGGCGGCTGACGTCAGGACGTCGGCTGACATCCATGACGTCACTCCGCTCGTCGCCATGGCGACGAGGTAAGCGAAACACGGAAGGCCGCTTATTGCGGCCTTCCGTGTTACTTCTGGCCGCCGGAGGCGATCGGAAGAACGCCTCCGGAGCGCCCTCTAGTGGGCTTTCATGCAGCCAACTTTCAGTTGGCTGCATGGAATAGTTTTTTTTTTTATTTAAAAAAAACCCTCCCGCAGCCACCCTGGCGATTTTATCAGAACGCCAGGGTGGTTAAACTTAAATATTCAACCACAATGCATGCATAAACCCCTGTGGGATGAATGGCGTGTGTGTATGTATGGAGAGAATGAGGTGGGGACCTGCTGTGCACTCTGGGGCTCTTTGAGTGTTTTTAAATGGTTTTAGATGTAGTGGAACTGTTTCACAACTTTTGATTGCCTTGTTCACAATAAAGTAATTTTTTGATATTGGCAAGTGAGGCCTGTTCAAACTTCTTTTTGTGGGTGTAGAGGTAGAATAGCAGCTCTATACAAGATGTGTGCTTGTTCACAGATTGTCTTCAGAGTAAATTCTCCTCAGAGCACTTGCAGTGGGGGTGTATCAAATGTGATGTCAAAGTAGGAGTTGCAATAGAAAAACAAGCTGTGACTAGCTGGCCTCTAGGTGGGGCTGGTACGAAGCATCACTAACCTTTAGCTGTATCATGTCTAAAATCTTCTTTACATGTCTAGGCATGACAAGTAGCAAAGAAAATATTGACATATTTTATAATTTTAGATATATAGCTTTTTTTTTTATAACATTGCATCATTCTCTAATAATTGCAGTTTCCACAATACACTCAGCATTTTAAATGATTTCACAGAGCGGGCTACTGACCCTTTGAACTTTACTCTGCAGAAAAACCATAAACAAAGAAGAAACCATGAGACAGTTGAGATAAGCACTTTAAAAAACAGTGCTGCCCACAGCTCCCAGAAGCTCTTTTGCATAGATAACAGAAGTTTATTAACTCTTCCTGTGCTGGAAACAATATGAGACTCATATCTGTGCTAATGTTTTTTCTCAGCTGTACTACACATACAAACAATATCATAAGTTTATTTTCACTTCAGATTCCCTTTAAAGCATCAAGCTTCCCATACAGATAATGATGGGGCAGAGGTTGGAGAGACAGATCTAATGTGGGAAAGGTTGAGATTGGTGGCCCACATCACACCTCTGTGAGACTGTGAATATACAGTAATAAATCTGTGTCAAGGGACACCCAAATGGCATTTTTGTGAGTTAACCACAACCATTTTGGCAAGTTGGGCTGCTTTATAATTTGTGAGTGAAGGCATAGTCAAACCCTCTTTTTTTTTTTTTTTTTTTTTTTTTGGGATATTTTAAACCTAGGGCGCTGTTTATTACAAATGAATTGCGTACATTGCTTCTGCAAATTAGTAACATCTCGTAATGGGACTGCAACTGGAAGTGCCCTGAACAGATGCAAAATTCTGGGGTGAAAGATCATTTTAATGGAATGAATCCTTCCAGATAATGATATATTGTATTTGCTCCAAGTCTGGAGATCCCGGTAGCCCGGATATCCGACCATTTTTACACTATCCGGCCGGATCCGGATTCCGAATAGTTGGGCAGAAATCCGGATAGCTATCTGTGGATAATTTGACGGCCGACCCGGATATCTGCGGATTTCTCCCAGATATCCGGATTCCAAGTTTGGTGGCAAAAAGGACCTCTCGCTCGCTCCTTAGCGGTGCCAGTCAGTCTACCTTCCTGCTGTGACGAGCTTCCTGGCTCTCCCTGTATGAAAAGGGATCACCAAATGGTGGGCAATTGACATCTGCCTGAGGTAATTAAAAAGTAAACCTTCCCTTGGACAAATCATGGGCCAAGCTAATTAACAAATCAAGACAGCCTGCACCTAAGTACTGCTATCTCTCTGCTGAGAAAAGAGCCCAGATTGACAGCAGATGCTCCTACACAACCAATCTAGATTCTATCGATCTTAAGCACAATCGATGCAGAGAATCAATTGCGATAGCATGTTCTGCACGGGCGGTTTAGGGACGCGGCTGCGGCCACGCAACCGTCCGTCACAGCCCTCCCCTTTGACGGAGGCTAGATACACATCCGCAAGATGTGTGGCGTCGCCGCTAACCTGGCTGACGGGTCTCGAGCTGCCGGTACGGCAGGAAAACCCATTGGAGCCTGCGGTTAGGTTCACCTGGACAGGTCGCTGTCCACTACCCTCAGGTTTGACCCGACCTGGACCGTTCTGGACAGGGCATTTGCGCCACTGCGTTCGGACGTGGCGTCTGCCAGGACTGCTGACAACGGGCAGTAGGTTGGGTAGGTCAACAGCCAGCCCACGCAGGGTTTCCCTGCTAAGTGGCTGTGGACCTAAGGTAACCCTGCGGGAATCCCTGGACCTTCCCAGCTCCTGACAGACGGCACATGCTTTGCAGTAGTTTGCTACATCCCTGTTCATCCTGGGCCAATAAAACTGTCTCCGAATACAGGCAAGTGTCTTGCGGACACCGGAGTGCCCTGTCAGAGGATTACCATGTGCGGATTTCAGCACATGTCCCCTGAACGCATTCAGGACAAGCCATTTGGTATTCGCCTGCGGCTTACCAGACTCACTGTACAGTCTCCCACCTTCCCAGTACGCCTTGAAAGCGGCCCCGTCTGCGAGGGACTCAGAGGCTTGCTGTCTTAGTGCCTCCAGGCTTGGGTCACTTTGTAGTGCTGCTGTGAGTACAGCGCTGTCAGTTTCAACCAGCTGGCCCATGACACATGAAGTCAGCGGCTTAGAGGGCTCTTTGCTGGAGTCAGTATTGAACGAGGAGTTTAGTGCTGAGCCCACAATTCTGGCAGCACCCTGGGTGACTGCTAGTACTGGCACATCATTGTCATTACAATAATCAACATTCTTCACATCATTGACACATGCCTTAATGACAGTGACCGGTATAGACACATTTTCATTAGACAGTTTGTACAGTAAACTCAGGTACAGTTACATCATCATCACAACAGACAGTTAGTACATCAAACTCGGGTGCCTTTGAAGCAGGCACTATTGAACCTGGTACCCTTGAACTGGGCACATTCAACCCACCTCCCCCTGGCGCTCCCAAAATGTGTGTAAAGTACCTGGCGGTGGGCGGAGAGTCAGTCTCCTCCTTGAGCGACTAGGCGGTTGTGGCTGGTTCGTAATAGGACACAAGCTTGCCCAAATCAGTCCCCAGCAACACAGGGACTGGGAGATCCTTCACAACCCCAACAAACCTTTCTTGAACCCCCTCCCCCAAGTCGAGCTTAACTCTCGCTTGGGCTATGTGTGAAAGGGTGCCCTCTACTCCACTAAGGGCAAGTGATCGGCTGGAGCTGATGCTCCCCTTTGGCGCAAGGCGAGAGTGAACTAACGTGATGTCCGCTCCGGTGTCTCGGAATCCGGTGACAACTTTGTCGTTCACTCTAACAGGCTGCTGCTGGTCGGTTCGGTCGCGGATTTCCTTTCCGCGGGCAAACAGAACAAAATCTGATGATTCAGGCTGTTGTTCGCTGGCTGGTTGCCGCTGCTGTGGGTGCGGTACAGGTGAGACAGGTGATACAGATGACCCAGGTGCTGGTGGTGTCTGCCTCCGCTCCGGACAGTCGAATTTCATGTGTCCGGGCTGGCGGCAGTAGTGACAGGTGACCCCCTAAGGTGCTGCAGGCCTGGGCGCAGCAGCAACGCTGGGTGGCCTCTGTTGCGGACGGCTCACAGGGGCAGGAGAGTCTGCCAGAGTATTGGGCTGACCTCCTCTCCAGCTAGATGGTGCATTTCTGCGTGTGTTAGGCACCCAGGTAGTTGCAAAGGTTTCAGCGGGGTCTGCAGCGACAGTTGCTGACGCAGGCTTGCGCTCCAGCACAAACTGTTGTACATCAGCAGGGCAAATGTTCAGAAACTGTTCTAGGACTATCAAGTCCTCCAGGACATCATAAGACCCTTTGGTGAGGCCTAGAGTCCACTGGCGGAGTGTGGTGAGCAAGCTGCTGACCACATCTAGATAAGTCAGATGATTTTTTTTCTGCCAGGACCTGAACTTTTTGCAATAGGCTTCTGGCGTCAGCTGGTATTTAGTAATGATAGTCTTTTATAGCTGCATAATACTTCTCATTTTCCGCAGGTAACTCTGCGAAAGCATCAAGCGCTTTGTAGCGCAGCAAAGGTGTCAGATGTCTGGCCCAGTGGCCTTGGGACAGACGGTACGGACGGCATGCTTTTTCAAAAGACCGCAAAAACAAGTCAAAATCAGTGTCTTTTTCAATTTTAGCAAATGTAAATTTTGCACTTACGGGTGATGCTCCTTCAGCAGGGAGGCTGGGCGATGAACCCCGGCTGGCCTGTTGAACTTTTGCCATGTTCAGCTCATGCCGTCGTTGGAGCTCCCGTTGCTCTCGTGCCTCTGCAGATTGGCGTTCCAACTGCGCTTGCATGTACTGCAGGTACTTGTCCAGGTCAGTGTCCATCAGCTTTCGTAATGCCAGCTGCATTACCGGGTCAGCACAAATGGACATTCCAGTACTGGCTGGTTCCAGGTGAGTACTCTGAGAAATTCTGAGATCAGGGTCCACACTGACGGTCTCCGACGTAACTGTTGCCGCATTGCTGGCAGGATGCTCAACCGCTGTACGCCTATGATCTTCAGTCTCTGGTTCCTTCGACTTGAGTCAGATGGGCCGACGTCCACCTCAGCGGTCGCATCCAGCTCCCGCAGTTGCTGGCTATCCCATCTGGACAAGTCTGCTATCAGGTCCTGTTTTTTCTTGCGGAGGATGTCAATGCCCCTCGCTTCACAAAGATTTTTCAGGTCTGCTAGGCACATGTTCTGGTAGTTCCCGGACATTTCCATGCCAAATAAAATAAAACTTTTGGGGAGGGGTACTTGCTACACAGTCTCTCTGTATATATAAAAAATATATTGCATTCCAGCTACACCAACGAATTAGTTCGTTTCTTAATAGCGCTAGCGCTATCTTAGATATTTTCAGCACAACACAGATCCCAACCACTGCCAAACACTGTCACAGGGCCCCTAGTGGTCAGAACGCAAATTGCCTTCCAATCGGTTTCAGCACACAGATCAGGCAAGCTGTGGTCGCGATCAGTGGGCAGAAACCGACGGAATTTGGGCAGCAGCCCGACTAGAAGGGAGCCTGTGGGTTACGGTAATGACAGCTTACACACTATTTCAGGGTATAACTGCCACCACTTCTGCTTTCCTGGGCCAGAAGCACCCACTGACTAGCTATTTCTAGACCTGTAATTAAAAAGGTTAAACACTCTATTCTGTCTAGCTAACAACAATACAATGGTAGTGCCTCTCCAGAAGTCTAGGTTCAGTATCTGTGTATAGCTGAATAATAGGGTAGCTGAATAAACAAAGGACGTTTGAACGTCTTTTATTAATGCAATATAAATAATTAACATATACAGACAATCATTAAACTCAACAATTATTGAGACATTAATAGCGCAGTATGAAAAGAAAAGGATAAAATACTTAGGTTCATGGAAAGATGTCCTTTTGTGGGAAAACTTGTAACGTTGTTTCAGCAAAGTCTTTGGTTTCAGCTCAGTTCAAAGTCCAAACAAAATGGCTACCACTTGTTCCTCAAAGTGGCAGCAGCTCTCATGAAGGTGGAAAATGGAGGAATGAGGGAGAAGTCCCTCGCAGACACTTTTGAACAATGTACATCTTTGGGTGGAGTCTCAAGTACAGCCCAAGGGTTGGACAGGGGCGGTTAGCTCCCCGGATGGGTTCCCCATGCCCACCAAATATGACATATTTGTCAAATCTCGGCTTACGCTTTTCGCACACCCATGACCATCACATATTCATATACCTCAGAATATGCCAGTTCAGATGATACCAAACTTTATTAGGGTAGAGGATTCAGTTCCTGAGAAGTTTAATAACTGGGTTGTAGGGGCCCCGGGCCCCTCTCGACTGGTATCAAGAGATTCAGCATGACCCTACGGATCCAATGATACTGCTCTCATAACTACCCTATCTACGGTATTCTGTAAATAGGCAAAAAAAATCATATATCTGCATCTTTCCTTAGCGGTGCCAGTCAGTCTACCTTCCTGCTGTGACGAGCTTCCTTGCTCTCCCTGTATGAAAAGGGCTCACCAAATGGTGGGCAATTCACATCTGCCTGAGGTAATTAAAAAGTAAACATTCCCTTGGACACAAGCATGGCCCAAGCTAATTAACAAATCAAGACATCCTGCATCTAAGTACTGCTTTTTCTCTGCTGAGAAAAGAGAGAGCCCAGATTGACTGCAGATGCTCCTACACAACCAATCTAGATTCTATCGATCTTAAGCGCAAGCGATACAGAGAATCGATTGCGATCGCATGTTCTGCACGGGCGGTTCAGGGACGCGGCTGCGGCCACGCAACTGTCCGTCACAGGGCCCTTATAACACTTTCTCTTACAGGGCTATGAAAACAGTTTTGCCCAGGCGATAAAGCGAGGTGCAAAAATGAAATCCTACCTAGCAGAGGATGTTTTTGATCCATCAACCTCTGGGTTATGGGCCCAGCACACTTCCACTGCACCACTCAGCTGCCACACAGGGAATTCTTTGTTGTAGGAAAAAGTGGCGTTAAACTTCTTGGAGCAGACTTACTCCCTCCCTCCAAAAGACACACATACATCCCCATAAAATTTAGCAACAACAACTAGTCTCTGTGGCACAATTGGTTAGCGCATTCGGCTGTTAACCAAACGGTTGGTGGTTCAAGCCCACCCAGCGATGGCCTTGCCTTTTGTGTTCAACAGTTGTCTGAAGAGAACCCCAGATAACCATGTAGATTCATCTCTCTCTCTAGTGCAGAGTGGCGCAGCAGAAGCATGCTGGGCCCATAACCCAGAGGTTGATGGATCAAAACCATCCTCTGCTAGGCATGGTTTCATTTTTGCACCTTGCTTTATCGTATGGGCAAAATGGATATTACGGTAGCTAAGACTACTCCTTGGCCTTTCTTGTGGTTGAAGAGATGAGTGAACTGTGACACCACACTTATTAAACAAACAAAACAAAAAAAAAGCAAACAGAGAAGCTTCCCCATATTGGAGTATTGGATTTGGTAAAGTCTTAAGCCAATGTGTTGACTCGCCACACAGCCCTGCACCCGGCATGTCTCATATGACTGTCTATAAGTAAGCTTTAAGTTAGCAGGAATGGTTGCATGGCCACCTAGCTTTTCATCCTTCCCAGGCCAGCTAGGCTGGCTTCAGCCTGTAGTGTTGGTGGTATAGTGGTGAGCATAGCTGCCCTC
The DNA here is from genome assembly GCF_040937935.1 of Hyperolius riggenbachi. Taxonomy (NCBI): domain Eukaryota; kingdom Metazoa; phylum Chordata; class Amphibia; order Anura; family Hyperoliidae; genus Hyperolius; species Hyperolius riggenbachi. Next base: position 300,881,067 of record NC_090646.1, on the reverse strand, counting down.
CAAGCAGTTGACCTGGGTTCGATTCCTGGCCAATGTATGTGAGCTTGCTTTTGACATACTACAAATCCCTGGAAGACCAAAGAGAGAGAGAGAGCGAGAGAAAGGTGGTGGTGGTAGTATGTTTTTAGCTTCTAAACCGGTTAAGAAGCCTTTAAAAGACTATTTCCGGTTTTCAATCCGGATATCCGAATCCGGACGGATACTGGGGTCGGATATCCGAATTCAATTCGGATTTCAAAATTTCAAACTCTGATATCCGACCCGGATCGGATATCTGGGTATTCGGATCCGAATTAGTTCCAGATAGTGAAATGTGGTATTCGAGCACCCCTGGTAGGGGCTCCTCAGGGCTATGGGGGCAGTTGGACCAATTGGCTATAGATCATTCCCATTATCTCTTAATGTGTTATGTAATTCGAATTGCTCTTAAACCTTATATAAATAAGCTGCTTCATCAGCTACAGCAATAATTTATGCATGTAAATCCTTCACCTTATTTCAAATTTTGTTAGTATATATCTATAACAAAGTACACATCTCATTTGTGATCTCGCAATATATGTATAAACTAATGCTTATAAAAATTAAGCTGCAGGGTACATATTTGTAGATTGCAATATAACAGCAGCAATTACCAGTATTTATGCACACAAACCTTGTACTTAACGCAAATTGCAAGGTCCTGTATGTCTTTTAATGATGGCAATACATTCACTGCAGTCATTTTATGCATACAAATGCTTAGATTTAAAATGAGCTCTGTCCAGGGGACACTGCTCTCCCTCTCCCTCTTGCTGTATTCGGTGAGCTTCTCTCTTGACACCTTCACTCTTGGAAACTTCATCTTATCACACTAGCTGTTTGGTAGGTCCTGCGGGGCATCCCTTTTCATGCCATTCTTTCTTTGGTGGTTGATACAACTTATTCACACTGTTGCATTTTCATTTTGCACTATATGTATGTGTGAATATGCGTACATGCATACGCATTTATAGGTGCATCCTTTTATCACTAGCACGGGCACTTTGCTCTCCCTATACAATACTTACCTTGCTGTATTATTCTGGGATGAGGGAGTGATTGGTATTATTTGTGTCATTTGCCATTATCTTTTTATATTGAGTACATCCTGGACAGTACTGGTTTTAATTGTTTTTATTTTTTGCTACTATCTGTGATAATAAAGCTTCTTTCTATATTTATAATACTTTATGTGGTGCTGTATATTATTTGAGTGATCTCACTGCCGTGATTCATGGCAAACACTGTGCATGCAGAGCTTCTTCACGATTTTAGAGCGATTGTGATTGAAATGTTAAAAAAAAAAAAATCCTAATAGCAATTGCTTAAAAATTTGAAGATGCCCAATACAAGATATGCGTTAATCGTAAAAAAACAAATCCCTGTCGCAAAACGTTAGTGATTTTGCTATCGTTTTGCAATCCTCAGTGTGCATGGGCCCAAAAGGCCTGTCTATTAACATACACTATTTTTTATATGCATATTTGTCCTTTAGAAAAAAGTGAACCCACGTCTTCCAGTAGAAGTAAAGACAAGTAACCGACCTTGGAAGACGCAAGAGGATAAAATGTGGCGCAGATGGGAGCAGAGACAGGCAATGCAGAGATATCTGGAGGAGGAACAAATGTGGCTCATAGAAATGAGGTACCATATATTAACCCATGTGGAGATTTGGCATGCATCTACTGTAATGTTAAATGTTTCTTTGTAATTTTGTGACAGCAGAGTTTTTATACCCAATAGTACTTTATTTTTTTGGACCAAATCGAATGCAACATATAGTTAAAACTGAGAGCCACTAAATGTAGCAACAGGTAAGTAAATGTGGATACCCTCAAATCAGGACTATCTTAAACACAACCACTGTGTAGGCATGTAAGAAAAGCTTGTTCCAAAAGATAAGACAACTGATGTGTACACAGTCAATAACCCGTGTAATAAATGGCATATATACCGTGCTGCCCAGAATTATTCATACCCCAGGCAAATTTTGACTTAAAGAGGAACTGTTGAGAAAATATTAAAATTTAAAACAAATACAAATAAGAAGCACATTTCTCCCAGAGTAAAATGAGCTATCAGTTGCTTTTCTTCTATGTTGCTGTCACTTACAGTAGGTAGTAGCAATCTGACATTACCGACAGGTTTTGTGCTAGTCCATCTCTCCACAGGGGATTCTCAGCATCTCCTTTATTCTTTATAAAGACATTCCCTGAAAAAGATGTATACAAACATGCTAGCCAGCCTCCCTGCTCTCTGTACACTTTATTTCACAGTTGGATGGAGCAACTGCTGTTCAGGAAATACTGTTAAAAACAAAGAAAACCCTGAGAACCCCCATTAGAAGATAGGCTAGTCCTAAATCTGTTGGTAATGTCAGATTTCTACTACTTACTGTACAACAACAAACATTTGTAAAGCGCTTTTCTCCCGTAGGACTCAAAGCGCATAAGCATGGCGCAGACCATCGTGGTACAGAGGAAGAATTTTATAAGTCAGGAAATGCCAGGCTAAACAGGTGGCTTTTCCGTCTGGATTTGAATAGCTCCAGGGATGGTGCTGTCTTTACTGGGTGTGTTCCAAAGAGTAGGGGCAGCATGACAGAAGGCTCTGTCTCCAGATTTTTTGAGGTGCACTTTGGGAGTGACCAAGTTTATAGAACTTGTTTATCTGAGGTTGTGAGGTGTGGTGCAGCTTCAGCAAGTCCTTCATGTATCCAGGGCCCAGATTGTGCAGGGATTTGAATGTCAGCAGTCCAATCTTGAAGAGTATTCTCCATTCTACTGGTAGCCAGTGCAGTGAGCGAAGGATCGGTGTAATGCGACAGTGGCGAGGCTGGTTTGTTAGTAACCTGGCAGCAGCATTCTGCACTAATTGCAGGAGACGCAGGTCCTTTTTGGGGAGGCCAGCATAAAGGGCATTGCAGTAGTCCAGCCGTGATGTGATAAAGGCGTGACAGCAACATAGAAAAGTAATTTATGGCTCATTTTTACTCTGGAAGAAATGTACTTCTTATTTGTATATGTTTACATGTATTTTAAACTTTAAGATTTTCGCGACAGAGGTCCATTAAAGTTACTTTTATTCAACCAGCAAGTCATTTTTGACTGGAAATGACATAGGTGTCTCCCAAAAGATAACTATGTACAAGAGGCATTATTGTGGAGAAGAAACATTTCTTAGCTTTTAATTACATTTGAGCAAAAATTGTCCAGTCCAAAATTATTCATTCTCTTCTCAATAATCAATAGAAAAGCCTTTATTGGCTTTTACAGAAATGAAATGCTTCCTATAATTGCAGACCAGCTTTTTGCATGTCTCCACAGGTATTTTTGCTCATTCATCTTTGGTAATAAGCTCCAAACCTTCAGGTTGAAGGGTCTTCTTGCCATCACCCTGATCTTTAGCTCCCTTCTCAGATTCTCAATTGGATTCAAGTCAGGACTCTGGCTGGGCCACTCCAAAACGTTAATGTTGTCTGCTGACCATTTCTTCACCACTTTTGCTGTGTGTTTTGGGTCATAGTCGTGCTGAAATGTCCACTGGTGCAAAAGGCCAAGTTTCTCTACAGACTACCTGATGTTGTCGTTGAAAATCCTCATGTATTGCTCTTTTTCCATGGTGCCATTTACTGTGATTAGGTTCTCTGGTCCATTGCCTGAAAAATGCCCCCAAAGCATTAGGCTCCCACCACCATGTTTGACAGTGAGGATGGTGTTCTTTGGGTTGAAGGCTTCTCCTTCTTTACGCCAAATAAAGGAAACATCATTGTGATCAAACAATTCAATTTTTGTTTCATCTCACCATAACACAGAAGACCAGAAGTCGTCTTCTTTATCCAGATGAGCATTTGCAAAGGCCAAGCGAGCTTTTGTGTGCCTTATCTGGAGAAGTGGCGTCCTCCTTGGACGGCATCCATTGAACCCAACAGTGTGCAGTGTCCGTTGGATTGTCTGCCTTGTGACATTGCCACCAGCAGAGCCCAGATTCACCAGGATGGCCTGGTGGTGATCCTTGGATTCTTTTTCACCTCTCTCACTCTCCTCCTGGCCAGCACAGGTGTCACTTTTGGCTTCCGTCCACGTCCTCTGAGATTTTCCACAGTGTGGAACATCATGTATTTTTTAAAAATACTTTGCACTGTAGCCACTGGACCTTGAAAACATTTAGAAATGGCCTAGTAGCTCTTTCCTGACATGTGAGCAGCAACAATGCGCAACCGCAGGTCCTCACTGAGCTCCTTTGTCTTAGACATGACTGTCCACAAACCAACTGCAGAGAGCTGCTGTTTTTCACCTGTTGAGTTGATTAAAACAGCTATTCCCAATTAATCAGGGTTATTAGTATACTTTAGAACAGATTGTACTATTTTGAATGGTATAGAACTTTGGATTTTCCCACAGACTGTGACAGTTTGTGAAGGGAATGAATCATTTTGGACTGGGCACTTTGCTCAAATGTAAATAAAAGCTGAGAAATGTTTTTTTTTCTTCCCACAATAATGCCTCTTGTACATCGTTTTATTATCTTTTGGGAGACTCCTATGTCAATTCCCATAAAAAAAATGACTTGTAGGTGGAATAAAAGTAACTTTAATTCAAAATTTGCCAGGGGTATGAATACTTATGGACCGCACTGTACACGTTGCTTTTTGTGTAATGTGTATTACACAATTCATGTAACGCTGGCTAAACTTAATGTGCGCAGTCAGCACAACCTAACGTTCAGTAACTGTGACTAATATTTCTACATTAGCACAGAGAGGCAGAAAGTAGCCTAAATAATATTCTGTATTATACTATTTGCTAAAAAAAAATAATAATAAAAAAAAAAATTTAAAGATTACCGAAAACCCTCTTTGATCCTTTGGGCAGGCTACCAGTGTGCTGGAGGGCAAGCATACTGAACTGCTGGGTCACAGGTAAGTAAAGCCTTAATTTTCTCTTACAGCCAGCATATACTTTAAAGAGACTCTGAAGTCTCGTAAAAATACAGTTTTTATATTGTAAAAATGTGTTTAACGTTACTGTCCTACCTTAACCACCGCATCCCCGCCTCTGTACACTAACTAAATCCCCCCCCCCCCTAACTCCCTGGGTGGCAATCCAGGCAGCGCTTCCGTGAGAGGCAGAGCTATGAGCCGCAGCTCTGCTTCTCGGCGCGTCTGTCAGCCTGGATCGCCGCCTCTCCCCCGCGCCTCTGTCTTGCTTCACTGAGAGGGGCGGGGGAGAGGCGGAGATCTGCCACTGACAGATGTGTGTAGAGGCAGGGCTGCAGCTCATAGCTCTACCTCACATGGAAGAGTAGAGGGCAGCAAAATCCACGACCAAGAAAGTCGTGGATTTTGCGAAGGAGAGGGAGGGCGAGTTGGGGGGGTGTATTTATTTGGTGCACAGCGGCGGGGATGCGGCGGTTTAGGTAGGACAGTAATGTTAAACACATTTTTAAAATAAAAACACGGTTTATAGGAGACTTCAGTGTCTCTTTAATGGTGGCCACACACCACACAATTTTTATCAATTCAAGAATTCTGATTATTTTTGGTTGTATGAAAACTTAGACTCTTAACCCTTCAGTGCTGTGCTTTATTGCTCGATCTTGTTCTGCATTCCTTACAGCTCTCCCCCATGTCCTGTACTTGTTTGCAACTGTTCAGTCTTTAAACTTCCCAGTGCTGTACTTCATGCCTGTCTTTTTTCCTGTATTGCTCAGAGCTGGTGTTCTTAATTAATGAAGGGTAGCAGCACTGGAAGATTTTAACACTGATCAAAGAAGTTGAGGGTGGGGAGGCGATGTGAAGAGGAGAGCAGCTGTGATACAGGAGAAGAGAGGAACAGAGGGCAGTGTGTCCACTCATTTGTACAGTGTAGTAAGGGCAAATGCACACAAGAAGCCACCAGGAGTGGGTATGTGCTAGGTGCCTGCGCAATGAGGGGGAAAAGCAGTGGCGCACAAATAGTGGCCCAATATGGCAGGGAAAGGTATTAGATGAGAGAAAATAAACATGTTTGGGAGGGTCACTGTGATTGGAGGAAAGGGGACACATGGGTAGCGTATTGGACATGCATATGTACATTGGAGACTTGATGAAAACAGGTGGAGTTGAGAAAAGTAGGAAGTGGCAATATGCTAATAAGAAGAGAATTCTAAGGGGCATGGAAAAAAGGGTATTAGTGATGTTATGTTGCAATGTGCTATAGTTTGTGACTGAGAAGTGCGGAAGGGGGAGGCCATGCTTGGTAACATGCTTGCCATGTGAAAGGGATCGGTAACATGTGAGTTTCTGTGTAAAGGAGGACTTAATGTTTGTATTGTATGTGTATAAATGTGGAAATAAATTAAGTGCGCGGGAGGGTAGTGTGATTGGTGTGTGAGGGTGGATGGGGATGGGGAAGTGTTAAAGGTAGTACTTGTTGGTAATGTTAGTGTGATTGTGTTGTATGAGGATCAAAGGTGTGTGTGTGTGTGTGTGGGGGGGGGGGGGGGCGCTGTATAGAGAGAAATATACTGTAATTGTTGCATGTAGGGGGTGGTTAATACATACATATACCAAAGTTTGCTATGTGTAGGAGGGGGGTGTACAATGACCTGATCAGAACTTTACTGTATAAAGGGGAAAGAGGTGCTTAAAGAAGATAAAATGTATTAAAAACAAATAAAATGTAAACCAGTGAGGTTGCTTACCTCAATGAAGACAAATTCACGTATTAATAGAATTGTATTGCACTAGCAATGCGTTTCATAGGTGCATCCACACTTCCTCAGTCCAAATAGCAGTGCCTAATACTGCTTGTAGCCACAAATAGGGCGTGCCTCTGTATAGCAATTGTGGTTAGATACATGATGAATTATGGTGGCTGAAGAGCATATGATGAAATTATGTGATGAATATTTTCCATATAATTTTTTTTTAAAAATTCGGATTAATTTAGATAGTGACAGATGATTGTTGGTGATATGTGTGGTAGGTGAGGAGCGGTAGAGGGTGACTTTTATCACATGGAATCAGTGATAGATGATGGATTTGTCAAATAAGATTTTTTTTTTTTTTTAAACAAATACAAAAAAGCATTCAAGGAAAGCCATAAAACAGTGTTGACGAACTTGGCTAACTAACCAGTGCCACTCATAGATTCAAAATGAGGAATCTCTTTCCACCTGTTGGCTTGCCCCCAGGTACCGCAGGATCTCCTAAACACAAAGGAGCCAACTCCATATCCGCATATGAGCCACGGTGGATAAAAGGGAGCAGGGCAGCACAATCAAAAAACAGCTCTGGGCTACTTCCCCTGATTCCCCCTGGCCCAATGCCAGAGGCAGCCTTTACCAGTCAGGCCTGACTGAACAGATCACATTGCACAGTGTTCTTCCCAAGCCCTTTTAGCCGCCAGCTAATTCTGGTGACCAAATCACAATTGCTTAAAGGGAAGGTTCACGCAGTTAAAAAAATCCAAATCCACTTGGGGCTTCCTCCAGCCCGTGGCAGCAGGACGTGCCATCGGCGTCGCTCCACAGGCTCCCGGTGTTCTTCGGTGGCCGACCTGGCCAGGGCGGCTGCCAGGTCGGGCTCTTCTGCGCTCCAAAATGCGCCTCACGGGGGCGCGCTGACATCATCGGACGTCCACCGGGCTGGAGGACGTCAGATGACGTCAGCGCGCCCTCTTGCGGCGCACGTTGGAGCACAGAAGAACCCCACCTGGCAGCCGGCCTTGCCAGATCGGGCGCGCCACCGGAGACCAATGGGAGCCTGCGGAGCGGCGCCGAGGGCACGTCCTGCCTGCCACGGGCTGGAGGAAGCCCCAGGTAAGTGGATTTTTTTTTTTAAAATTGTACCACACCAATATGTGCTAGCGGTTAACTACAAAAGCCTCTAACACCCTTAGCCAATTTCTGAGGGATCTCACTGGGATTGCAAACACACACATACACAGGCCCAATTAGTAATTGTCAAATCCACAATGACATTAATAAAATTTCAGGTGCACATCATTTTATACAGTCCTTCAAAAAAATGACTGGTTTGCTTATGTTTCTTTGGCCAAGTATCGCCTTCAATATTCACAGTTCTTATTAAAGGGGAACTGAAGTAAGAGGTATACGGAGGCTGCCATATTTATTTCCGTTTAATCAATACCAGTTGCCTGGCAACCCTGCTGGTCTATTTCTCTGCATTAGTATCTGAATAACACCAGAAACAAGCGTGCAGCTAGTCTTGTCAGATCTGACTTTAAAGTCTGAAACACCTGATCTGCTGCATGCTTGTTCAGGGGCTATGGCTAATAGTATTAGAGGCAGAGGATCAGCAGGGCTGCCAGGCAACTGGTATTGCTTAAAAGGAAATGAACATGGTGGCCTCCATATACCTCTCTCTTCAGTTCCCCTTTAAACATCCTCGGCACTCAACAGCCACAAATAAGACAAAGCCTCCACCATCACCATTATGGTGCACAACTCAGTCTGCCTGGCTACCCTTACATCAGCCAGATTACACCTGCGGGGCGTTCAACAGGCTCCCCTCACCATTCGACCACTCCTGGTTACTGCTGGCTCCTCCTCCTTGTCATATGCAAACATTTCACTTTACCTCGGAGCAATAATACACATGATAGTGCAATATGCTTCTAAAAACAATAACATTTATTCAAATTGTCCACTCAAGTTTACTTGCATGGTATAACAAGCATACAGTTTTTCCAGTGGGTTCTCCCCTGCGCGGTTTCCTGGTCTATCCGCCCAGCCGTGACCCCACTGTCCTCCAGCCTGCTATTCCATCGTGCCTTAGTTCATCTAGAACGCTGTCTGAGACTCTTCCCTGTGGCCATCTTGTGGCTTCGCAGTATGTATAATATTTACGTACTCGTACTACATACACGTACTGCGCAGGCACAAGACAGCTATTGATATAGGAGCACGATCAAGGACGCGTGCGGGCAGAGCTGTGCAGAAAACTGTGCCACGGCTGACTGCAAGGGCACAGGACATCTGTTAAGGTTCCCTTTAAAGGAATACTGCAAGGGGGTCTGGGGAAAATGAGTTGAACTTACCCGGGGCTTCTAATGGTCCCCCGCAGACATCCTGTACCCGCGCAGCTGATGCTCCGGCCCCGCCTCCGGTTCACTTCTGGAATTTCAGACTTAAGTCTGAAAACCACTGCTCCTGTGTTGCCGTGTCCTGTCTCCCGCTGATGTCACCAGGAGCATACTGTGCAGACACAGACCATACTGGGCCTGCACAGTATGCTCCTGGTGACATCAGCGGTAGAGAGGACATTGCAACGCAGGCGTGAATTCCAGAAGTGAACCGGAGGCGGGGCCGGAGCATCGGTGAGTGACTGCGCGGGCACAGGATGTCTGCGGAGGACCATTAGAAGCCCCCGGCAAGTTCAACTCCTTTTCCCCTGACCCCTCTACAGTATTCCTTTAAAGAATTTTTATATAAACTTCTTATGTCAGTCCCACTAGCGAGACAAAGGGGGCTTCTCTGCACATTTGTTTTATGGTGATCAGCGGAATCTGGCAGCTGTGATCACCGTAACTAAAGCTAAACTGCAACGACTCTTGCAGGGAATAGCACAACCTAAGAGGTTATGATTTAATATACCTCCCCTTCCCCACTTGGTACACGCTGCTTCTGTACACTGCAGGAAGGTCTGAATTTTTATTAGCACTTACTGTAAAAAAAGAGCATAAGGTTGTTTAAAAGGAGCCACAATAAAACATGTCAATGTGTTTTGTAAAAAAAGTCAATTTATTGATTCAAGTTGTCTTTAGTTATTCACTGCATTCCTGGCTGTATCCACTGCTGCCACGCTTGGAGGTAAACAGCTGGAATGTCTACTGCCATACACCTGTCATCAATGTGGGACAAGGTGCTAGTAGGGATTGGGGGGTAGTCTTAGAATTTGCGGGGCAATTCATGCTTCAGCTATACCACTGCTTGAACTGTCTCTGGGCTGGTAAGAAGACCTGAGTAGGATTCTGTAGTGCTCAAAGTTTCAGCAGAAGCTGATCAGGGAAAGGGGTGAGAGGGAGAAGAGGGTCCTTTGGCTGGCTGCCTTGGAGACGCCACAGTGTAGGCATTCTGCAGTCCCCAGTAGCTCAGCAGGGTGGAACTGGTCCATGGAAGCAATACCCTGTACACTTACTAAATCTTCAAGGGGAATACTGCGCTCCACTGGATTCAACACTTACAATGTCAGGGGATCGTAGGTTCACTTCACCTCTATCAATTATACTTGTGGCAATAGCTGCGCATACTTTCTTCCCTGTGAAGCATCACAAATTGCACAGTGCCCTGTACTGCTTGAAACAGGCTAAGGATTGCACCCTGTGACGCACACCAGAGGGTAGTGCCACCACCCTATGAGGAAAGTATGACTGGTCCCCCCCTTTGTGGTTGCACTCACCAAAAGCGCGTCTTGAACTATTGCATATCTCATCCACACTGCTTTGCCAACCAAGGAGTAAGATGCGGATATAAAAGCAAATCCTTTTAATATAACGATACCATAGTCGCAGGTTCACAGTAAGAAGTATCTGCTCCACCGCAGACAACACAGGGCCGCACGCTCCCACTGTTCCTCCCGCTTCCAGATGCCGTCAGCGTGCTCCTCCGACTCCGCCCTACACGTTTCGTCACACACCGTGACTCATTCAGGGGCTGGAGAACACGTACCGACGTCGGACTAAAAAGACTATATTGCGCCCCCTCCGCTCTGGATCCGCCCGCAAACACTGCCCACTCCTAGTTGCTAGGTTACCACCAAAGCGTGCTGGCTATATGTTTCCGCCATGTAGCTTACAAATTATATACATTTTTTACATTTCTTACAATCCATATACTTTAAACATTTCCTTCTGTATGAAATATTAAAATTAATATTTAAAACAGGCAGTTGATTGATTACCCACACCATACCACCCGTTCAATTACTATAAATTCCACATCCGTAGGTACCTCTCACTTTACACCTTACATATTTACTACTCCACCCCTAATCTCTATGAAGCCTCCCTCCCTCTAACTATCACCCATAAATCCACCTTTTGTGAACTCTTAAAGTGACAGTGTCTAATTATAATTTATTTTATAACATCCTTCCCACACATATGAATAAATTAATGTTATCTTTCCCACACAATACTTCATAAATTCCATAATAAAAGTAAACTTTTCTCTATATTAACAGAAGTGCCAATACAAGATGCCCCCAATACCATGGTCTTCCTAAAGTGACAGTACACATTCTATTCATAACATTATACCTAATGAAGTTGTGTAATAACCTCTAGCACCTCAATCCTACACCCCCTACTCCCCAAATGCCTAGGATACACAACTTAAAGCGACAGTGCACACCTTTCCATTTATCACCTTACAATACCATCTCTAATTTCCGTAACCAATTATTAAAGTGACAGTGCTCCCCTCCATACCACTCCAATCCATATATATATATATATATATATATATATATATATATATATATATACATACATACATACATACATACATACATACATACATACATACATACATACATACATACATACATACACACACACACACACACACACACACACACACACACACACACACACACACACACACACACACACACACACACACACATATATATATATATATATATATATATATATATATATATATATATATATATATATATATATATATATATATATATATATATATATATATATATATATATATATATATATAATTTTTTTTATTATAAATTCTCTGATTAGTGCTTTATACACTAAAATTTAGCATAACCACACGCATGCATAACAAGAAAATTATGTGACTCCATTGCCCAAACGCTTCAATGTATATCCATTCACTAATCAACCTTAATTATTTGCAATAAAACAATATCTTATTCTGTATTACACTCAGAGTAAAAGTACCCAACCTATAGATTAATTCAGTCTCTTTTTTTTGCAAAGCTACTGCAGTCTATTAGATCCGCGCCAATGCGATCGCACATACTCCACTGCAGCAACTTTCAGACATCTTGGATCCTTATCATGTACTTCCAAAAAATGGGCTGAAACTCACTGCCACTTAAACCCTTTTCTAATGTTATACATATGCTGATAAATTCTTTTTTTTTCAGTGGCTGTATTGTCCTCCCAACGTACTGTAGACCACAGCCACATGTGAGGACATAGACTACGTACGTTGTAGCACAAGTCATAAACTGCCTACGTTTAAAATCACGCTGGTAGACGTTAGATCTGATCATATCCGTACTGACACTCATTGTGTCACTACAGATACAACACCCCCTATACGTGGTAACCTGGTCTCTACCATGAAATAACCTGATGTCTGGTCGGGTCGACGCACCTGTTTATACTGAGCATTAAACGTGGAGATGAAGGGAATTTCAGGAGGGTTCTGATATGGCCCCTGTTCTGATATGCCCCCCCCTCACGGGTCCAGGTGGATAGTTGGATGGGTTGGGTATATAAGGTCGTGAGGGGTAATAGTTGTAACCCCTAGCCCTTCCAAAACCCTCGCCCCTACCCCTATTAGGGGCTCCCATGGGTTGCGGCTGTGGTCTCTGCTGTACTGAGCTCGGTTTCATAGGTTCCTGCCCACCCACCGCACCCCTTTTAGGTCCAACTCCCAACTCTATCCCTTTCTGTTCATTTTGGGGGTTAGTTACTCCACTATTCACCTCCATTTTTTCAGATACTGCATCACTATTTTTTTACTTCTTGCCATCTGTAAGCCTCATTGTTTTTATATGCCTAGATATATTTACTGAATTGTTTTGTTTATCCAGAATGATATTTTCATTAGCATTAAGAGCCTCCTGTAATTTGGTGGACCTTAGTTGAAATTCCTCTGTGTTTAAACGGCTCAAGTTTAACCTTCAATATATCAATTTCACCTCCCAAACGTTCCAATCTCCTGGTTTTTCTTTTGATCAAAAGCTTCACCATACCAACACCACATGTTTCAACATATTCAAACCATTCTTTATTATTAACACTCTCCTCCCCATCCGTGGGTATAATGTCCCACCTATATCTTTTAGGTACTAAGCCCTTTTTCTCATTTTTGTGTAAAGCAGCAAGGTCCCACCAGGTCTGTAGTTTTCATCATATGTTGCAAATGCTTAAAGTCCTGATCCAAATCAGTTTGAATAGAAAGTTCCTCATTAAAGATTTGATCCAGGTCCTCATTCCTGTGCTTCCTGAATTTGAACACATCCATGTTTGCTGCAGTATACAAGTGAATAGTCTTACCAAATCTTCAAGGGGAAGACCCTCACCCCACCCCAAAGAACATCAGGAAAAGAGAGCCAGAAGGGGAGTCAGAGGAGGAAGGAGGGTACAAGAAAAGAAGAATAGTAAAAGGGGAGGGCATATTCAACCTAAGTGGGGGCCAATTGGACAAATCTGAAATAAAGTTGCTGGACAAAGGTTTGAAGTATGCTCCAAAAAATGATTTAAACAAATTTGACGCATTTATCGATGTCCACAAGTTTTTTTGTAGACTGAAGTTTAAGAGGTATTATTTGGACAAAGAGGGTCGAAATAATAGTTAATCAGGTTGGGGAATATATGCATTCCAATATGAGAAATAAATGCTAGTAAACAGGCTATAGACTTATTTAAAAATCTGGTGATTAGAGATTTGGAGCAGGTGTAGACGACCCAAATCAGGAACTACGATCGGGCGGTGTGCAAGCTGCTCAAAGACAAAGAATTAATTATCCGACCAGCAGATCGGGGGGGGGGGGGGGGGGATTGTTTTTAATCATGATCAATATTTAATGGAGCTGGACAGACTAGTAGGGGATGAATTAGCCTATAGGAAATTGGAGGGGAATCCGGTCTCTGTTTTATAAGAGGGAATTGATTGAATTACTCATAGGGGGTTGGATGATGGTTTGATAAATGAGGGAATTTGAGCATCTTGTACCTAGAAATCCCAGAACCCCAATTATTTACAAGCTACCAAAGGTTCACAAGTCCATTACACATCCTCCAGGTCGACCCATTATTAATGGGATTGACTCGGTAACATACCGAATGGGGAGGTATTATTATTATTATTATTTAGTATTTATATAGCGCCAACATATTACGCAGCGCTGTACAGTGTATATATAAATTGTCATGTCGCTAACTGTCCCTCAAAGGAGCTCACAATCTAATCCCTACCATTGACATATGTCTATATTATGTAGTGTAAGTACTGTAGTCTAGGGCCAATTTTAGGAGGAGCCAATTAACTTATCCGTATGTTTTTGGAATGTGGGAGGAAACCGGAGTGCCCGGAGGAAACACACGCAGACACAGAGAACATACAAACTCTTTGCAGATAGTGCCCTGGCTGGGATTCAAACCAGGGGCCCAGCGCTGCAAGGCAAGAGAGCTAACCACTACACCACTGTGCTTGATTTCTTCTTACAACCCCTGGTGTCTAAACTTCCAAGGGTCCTTAAGGACACATCACATACCCTCCAGGTGCTGGAGGGGATTAAGGGGGGAGATGAGGCACTGCTGGTAATAGCAAATGTTTCATCTCTCTATACTAATATTGACCACCGGGGGGGGGGGGGGGGGGGTTAGTGCAGTGGGTAATGTCCTGAAGAGAGAGGGGACCGTCCCTTTAAAGAGACTCTGTAACATTAAAAAGATCCCCTGGGGGGTACTCACCTCGGGTGGGGGAAGCCTCCGGATCCTAATGAGGCTTCCCACGCCGTCCTCTGTCCCACGGGGGTCTCTCCGCAGCCCTCCGAACAGCCGGCGACTGTGCCGACTGTTAGTTTAATATTTACCTTTGCTGGCTCCAGCGGGGGGCGCTGTGGAGGCTTTCCGTTCCGAACTACACGGAAATACCCGATCTCAGTCGGGTCCGCTCTACTGCGCAGGCGCCGGAAACTTGCGCCTGCGCAGTAGAGCAGACCCGACGGCGATCGGGTATTTCCGTGTAGTTCGGAGCCGACAGCCGTCAGAGCGCCTGCGCTGGAGCCAGGAAGGTAAATAATGACGTCACCGCTGCCCGGACTCCACGGAGGGCTGCAGCGAGACCCCTGACGGATGGAGGACGGCGTGGGAAGCCTCATTAGGATCCGGAGGCTTCCCCCACCCGAGGTGAGTACCCCCCAGGGGATCTTTTTATGTTACAGATCCTCTTTAAAACTGGTTGAGTTTATTTTAAAACTTCTGGAATTTGCCCTGTCCAGGAAATATTTCTGGCATAAGGGTAAGTTCTATGTACAGATTAAAGCGGACCCAAACCAAAATTTTTTTTAATTAAAAATATTTAGTTGCACCACTCTGACACATACAAAACACTCCTTCAAACCTATGAGCATTTCAGTGCATGCTTTTCACCCTTCTCTTTTCATAGCTAGGGTTATACTGGGGCAGCTATTAGCAATTCCTCCATTGCAGGTCACCATCTACTCCACCAGTTTGCTGGAAAAATCCCGGCAATTTGAAAGGAAGGGAGGGGTTCCTCCAATAAATGTAAAATATTTTATATTTGTCATCATGAAAAAAGGCTGCTATTTATTATTATAATGTATAAAATAGAATTTATTTCTGAAATCTTGTTTTTTTTAATTTGGGTCCACTTTAAGGGTTGAGCCATGGGGGCGCTTTTCGCCCCGGCCCTGGAAAATATATTTGTCAGAGTGGGAGGAGAAGGCTATACAGATCTATCCAGAAGGGGTGATTGAATGGCGCCATTTTATTGATGATTTGTTTATTATCTGGGGGGCCCCTGCTAAGGAATGGTATTCTTTTTTGGAGAAGGTCAACTCAATATGTCCTAATATAAAGCTGGAAGCTGTAGTTAGTCCTTTGAGCATTGATTTTTTTTTTTGGACCTCACCATTTTTAAGGATGGCCGACTAGAAAACCGATCGGAATGGTTTTATACCTATGGGGAGTTGCCATCACACATCCTGGCTGAAAGCAGTCCCTAAAGGCCAATTTCAGAGAATTAGGAGGAACTGTACTCGTAAAGTAGATTACCACAGACAGGTGTCCGTTTTGACACAGAGGTTTGTGGAAAAGGGGTACAGTACAAGGAAGATGTATGAATTGGAAAGGGAGGTAGCTGATATGGAGAGGGATAAGTTGATTGGGGGGAACAAAGACAGGGATATCAACCCTCCTGAAATTCCCTTCATCTCCACGTTTAATGCTCAGTATAAACCATTGGAGAGGATATTTTGTAAACACTGGCCAGTGCTGCAGCAGGATGCTCGACTAAATCTCATTGTCCCAGAAAAAAATGAAGTTTATTTATAAGCGAGCACCTAATTTGAAGGATTTGTTGGTGCCAAGTTGCGTTGACCCGCCCAGACAAAGGGTGTAAGTGGCATAGTGTTTCAGCCTATTTTTTGGAAGTACATAAGGATCCAGGATGTCTGAAAGTTGCTGCAGTGGAGTATGTGCAATCGCATTGGCGCGGGTCTAATATATGTATGTCCTTCTCAAAAAATTAGCATGTTGTGATAAAGTTCATTCTTTTCTGTAATGTACTGATATACATTAGACTTTCATATATTTTAGATTCATTACACACAACTGAAGTAGATCAAACCTTTTATTGGTTTAATATTGATGATTTTGGCATACAGCTTATGAAAACCCAAAATTCCTATCTCAAAAAATTAGCATATCATGAAAATGTTCTCTAAACTAGCTATTAACCTAATCATCTGAATCAACTAATTAACTCTAAACACCTGCAAAAGATTCCTGAGGCTTTTAAAAACTCCCAGCCTGGTTCATTACTCAAAACCGCAATCATGGGTAAGACTGCCGACCTGACTGCTGTCCAGAAGGCCATCATTGACGCCCTCAAGCAAGAGGGTAAGACACAGAAAGACATTTCTGAACGAATAGACTGTTCCCAGAGTGCTGTATCAAGGCACCTCAGTGGGAAGTCTGTGGAAAGGAAAAAGTGTGGCAGAAAACGCTGCACAACAAGAAGAGGTGACCGGACCCTGAGGAAGATGGACCGATTCCAGACCTTGGGGGACCTGCGGAAGCAGTGGACTGAGTCTGGAGTAGAAACCTCCAGAGCCACCATGTACAGGCGTGTGCAGGAAATGGGCTACAGGTGCCGCATTCCTCAGGTCAATCCACTTTTGAACCAGAAACGGCGGCATAAGTGCCTGACCTGGGCTGCAGAGAAGCAGCACTGGACTGTTGCTCAGTGGTCCAAAGTACTTTTTTCGGATGAAAGCAACTTTTGCATGTCATTCGGAATCAAGGTGCCAGAGTCTGGAGGAAGACTGGGGAGAGGGAAATGCCAAAATGCCTGAAGTCTATTGTCAAGTACCCACAGTCAGTGATGGTCTGGGGTGCCATGTCAGCTGCTGGTGTCGGTCCACTGTGTTTTATCAAGGGCAGGGTAAATGCAGCTAGCTATCAGATTTTGGAGCACTTCATGCTTCCATCTGCTGAAAAGCTTTACGGAGATGATTTCATTTTTCAGCATGACCTGGCACCTGCTCACAGTGCCAAAACCACTGGTAAATGGTTTACTGACCATGGTATTACTGTGCTCAATTGGCCTGCCAACTCTCCTGACCTGAACCCCATAGAGAATCTGCGGGATATTTATAAGAGAAAGTTGAGACACCAGACCCAACACTCTGGATGAGCTTAAGGCCACAGGCTGATTGCCTCCATGCCACGCCGCATTAAACAGTAATTTCTGCAAAAGGATTCCCGACCAAGTATTGAGTGCAGAACTGAACATAATTATTTGAAGGTTGACTTTTTTTGTTTTAAAAACACTTTTCTCCTATCTATCTATCTATCTATCTATCTATCTATCTATCTATCTATCTATCTATCTATCTATCTATCTATCTATCTATCTATATATATATATATATATATATATATATGTATATATATATATGTATATGTATATATATATGTATATATATGTATGTATATATATATATATATATATATTTATATATATTTATATATATATATATTTATATATTTATATTTATATATATTTATATATTTATATATATTTATATATATATATTTATATATATTTATATATATATATTTATATATTTATATATATTTATATATATATATATTTATATATTTATATTTATATATATATTTATATTTATTTATATTTATATATATATATATATATATATATATATATATATATATATATATATATATATATATATATAATGTTTTGAAGTGGTATAGTATGGAGTGGAGCACTGTCACTTTAATCATTGGATATGGAGATTAGAGATGGTATTGTAAGGTGATAAATGGAAAGGTGTGCACACAAGGTTCATTAGGTATAATGTTATGAATAGAATGTGCACTGTCGCTTTAGGAAGACCTCCATGGTATTGGGGGCATCTTGTATTGGCACTTCTGTTAATATAGAGAGAAATGTTTACTTTTATTATGGAATTTATGAAGTATTGTGTGGGAAAGATAACATTAATTTATTCATATTATGTGTGGGAAGGTGGTTATAAATTAAATTATGATTAGACACTGTCACTTTAAGAGTTCACAAAAGGTGGATTTACAGGTGATGGAGGGAGGGAGGCTTCATAGAGATTAGGGGTGGAGTAGTAAATATGTAAGGTGTAAAGTGAGAGGTACCTACGGATGTGGAATTTATAGTAATTGAACGGGTGGTATGGTGTGGGTAATCAATCAACTGCCTGTTTTAAATATTAATTTTAATATTTCATACAGAAAGAAATGTTTATAGTATATGGATTGTAAGAAATGTATATAATTTGTAAGCTACATGGCGGAAACATATAGCCAGCACGCTTTGGTGGTAACCTAGCAACTGGATCCGCCCACTGGCAGTTTGCGCGGGCGGATCCAGAGCGGATGTAGTCTTTGTAGTCCGACGTTGGTACGTGTTCTCCAGCCCCTGAATGAGTCACGGTGTGTGACAAAACGTGTAGGGCGGGGTCGGAGGAGCACGCTGACGTCACCCGGAAGGGGGAGGAACAGTAGGAGCATGTGGCTCTGTGTTGTCCGCGGTGGAGCCGATACTTCTTACTGTGAACCTGCGACTATGGTATCGTTAAAAGGATTTGCTTTTATATCCGCATCTTACTCTTGGCTGGCAAAGCAGTGTGAATGAGATATGCAATAGTTCAAGACGCGCTTTTGGTGAGTGCAACCACAAAGGGGGGGACCCGTCATACTTTCCTCATAAGGTGGTGGCACTACCCTCTGGTGTGCGTCACAGGGTGCAATTCTTAGCCTGTTAAAAGCAGTACTGAGCACTATGTGCGATTTGTGATTCTTTACAGGGAAGAAAGGATGCGCAATGATTGCCACAAGTATAACGCCCTGTACGCTATCTGACTAGTTCAGAGTGACTAAACCACTGCTGCCATGATAGAACCAGGCCAGTGATTAGCTGCACTGGAAATGTTGTGTTTTTATTGCTAGATTAGCGTTAGGTCTTCCCCAAGGGGGTCCGTCACAGCTGTGGGGAAGTCTAGTAAGCATAATTTGTGCACATATTCTCTCTGAAGCTAACACCCCCCCTTTGCCTGAAGTGAAGCTAGGTATGTATTTTAGTCCAGTGGTCATTGGAGCTTTGCATATTGTGGCAGATAATTCATTCAGGTATAGGTTCACCCCTCACTGAAGTTATGTTCCCCCATTTTTTTGTGCCTGCAATGAGTGTTGGTGTGTATTTTAGTCCAGGAGTATTGGAGCTCTGCACATCTTATACTATTAAAACATTTAGGTATGAGTTTTTTGAAAGCGCTGCCATTCCTTTTGCTGTATGAAGTGAACAAACACGTTATCAGAGGGTCCACACTGCATGCTGGGCTGAAGAGCTTAAACTCCATCTTCTCCCCTCAGGGATGCCCAGGCACCACCTGAGGGTAGATCTGAACTGGGATTGGGGGGGCCCTGGGCAATTGCCCAGTTTGCCCTTGTGGAACTGCAGGCCCTGTATTTCTCTGTCCCACCCCACTCAACAAATGTTTCATGCCCCTAAACACAACTTGAAGTGCATAGTTGTATGCACACCAAGGCAGGCACTAGCACTGGTAACCAGTTAGCACCATAAAACACCACAACCACCGATCTTTGCTGTGCAACTGCCAATAAAAGGGTTTTTATTATACAATTAAAGATTGCATACATATATCCACAAATATAAGTCACCAATGGGGTCTCATACAAAAATATCAGCAAATTGGCTGAAAAAGGCCTCGACTCTTAAAGAGACACTGAAGCGAAAAAAAAAATTGATATTTGTATACTGTATGTAGTACAGCTAAGAAATAAAACATTAGGGGCAGAGACATAAGTCTAATATTGTTTCCAGTACAGGAAGAGTTAAACTCCAGCTGTTACCTATGCAAAAGAGCCATTGAGCTTCACAATTTACAAAGTCACAGAGAGCTCCGTCTTCTGAAGTTTATTATCTCAACTGTCTGTGACTGTATTTTCTTTTTCTCTACAGAGAAGGGTTCAACAGTTCACTGGCCTGCTCTGTAAAATCATTTAGAATGCTGAGTAGTGTGTAAACTGCAAATATTAGAGAATGATGCAATGTTATAAAAAAAACACTAACTGAAAATAAAAATATGGGAATATTTTCTTTGCTACTAATGTTCTAGTAATTATCCGTACCATACAACCAATTCGTTATATCCTAATTTGTTTTTCGATTGTGTCTCTTTAAATTGAACACCCCCTACACAGCTTATTCCACATCTGCACCAAATCGTGTAGCATACACCTTTTGTGTGCAGTGGCAGAGATCAAAAAATGTCTGCGGGTCAATCAATGTCACAGGCTAAGAATTAAGCCAATATAGACAGACACATAATGAAGATCAATATAATCTAGAAAAAGCTGTCAGGAACTGCACCCACTGACTCCATGATGTAATAAAGCGCTGCCACTCATCCATTTATCCATCTGTTTACACACATCAGAAGTGCCACCACCACCACCAAATATGACAATTCTCTATAGACCCGGTCTCATTGTAGACTGTAGTGCACCTAGATCAGGGGTCCGGTGTAAAGGGGGGGTTAGCAGCCAGAGCCCCACCATTTGGAGTGTATGGATAGGTAGGTAGCCCCTGTATAGGGTATCAAGGTATAGTTGCCACCAGTATGCCAATATAGGGAGTATAGTTGCCCCTGCACAGCTGGTATAGTTGCCCCCAGTATCCCAGTACAGGGAGTATAGTTGCCCCTGCATATAGCTAGCATAGTTGCCCCCAGTATCCCAGTATAGGGAGTATAGTTGCCCCCTGCACAGCTAATATAGTTGCCCCTGCACAGGTAGTGTAGTTGCCCCTACACAGCTAGTATAGTTACCCCTGTATAGCCCACTCCCCCTGCGGCCACCGCTCCTGTTAGCTTATGAGCTGGAGGCCGCTTCCTCTCCCGTAGCCCCTCTCCTCTTTGCAGCATCTTCTATAACTGCAGCGCGCCCCGCAGCTGCTGTAAGGAAGGAAGGAAGGAAGCAGGAGAGCGGCTTCCTGTAGCGGCGATATGCATCGACGTTACCATGGGAACCAATGCCCTGCTTCCTTCTCTCCTTACAGCAGCCGGGGGGCGCTCTGCAGTTATAGAACATGCTGCAAAGGGGAGAGGGGCTACGGGAGAGGAAGCGGCCACCAGCTCATAAGGTAACAGGAGCGGGGGGAGTGGGGCAAGTGGCCAGACCCGCCTGGTGGTTGGGGATCCCTGACCTAGATATATGCACTAATGGATATTGGAATAATAGTTATGTTTTTGTGTTGCCAGCATAAATCACTCCCAAAAACCTGATGTTGCAAGCACCACAGCCTAAAATGAGACTGGTCTCTAGATGATAATTGTCATATTTGGTGTTGGCACTTCTGATGTGTGAACGGATGGATGGATGAGAGCTTTATTACATCATTATTATATGTGTATTATACACATGAATTGCAGATGTGGAATAAGCTGTGTAGGGGGTGTGAAATGCCTGACAATTGGCTGAACAATGCCTTTTGTATGAGACCCTGATGGTGACTCATCTTTGTGGATATGTGTGCAACCTTTATTTAATTGTATACTTTATAATAACCCTTTTCTTGGCAGTTGAACAGCAAATACTGGTGTTTGTAGTGCTTTATAATTTTTCATGGTACTCGGCTGGAAAAAATTTCTGGGGAGAACACTGTTGCAGCAGTAGTCACAACCTTTGAACCAGATGTAATGGCACTCAAGCACAGCACCCTCCTTTCAGGCTTTCCTGCAAGGGGTTCGCTCACAGTAGTGCAAGTGTATTCAGACACCCCCTGGCAACTGCAGACTGGCTGTGTATTGAGGCAGAACAAGAGCATGACACTGCAGGAACCGATTAAAAAGCTGTGAGCAAACCCCAAGCAGGAGGAGAGCTAAAAGGGCGCGGACAGCGCCATTGGCGGGTCAGAGGGAGGGCTACTGCGCAGGAGCAATTACATTTGGTTTAAAGATCCTGGCTTATATTAGTTGGGCTTCTAGAAGTACTCTTAACAGAGGAAAAGAGGCGGATGGGAGAGAAGGAAGGACACAACCTGCAAAAGGATGACCTTTATAACAAAAGTATGTACTACGTTTTACATACAATCAATCTTTTTTGGCCTTAAATATTCTTTAAAGAAAATCTGTCGATCCAGCGCTGGAAGGCCTAACATCAGGGAGTAAAATATTTACCTCCCGTGATCCAGCGCAGGTGCAGTAGTGGCTTTCTGATTGGGTTCAGGCAGAAATAACAGAACCCGATTGGGTCCGAGACGCCTGCGCAGTAGAGCGCACCCGATCGGGCTCGGCTATTTCCTCCTTAGCTCATCGATATGCCGATACTGCGCATGTGCTGGAGCTGGGGAAGGCAAATATTGCAGATGCTACTGTGCCTGTTGTTTTGGGAACTTCCAGCGCTGGATCGCTGGGACTTGGGAAGCATCATTAGGATCCAAAGGCTTCCTCCTCCCGAGATAAGTATCCCCCTGGTGGGGAGGGGGTTTTCGTACAGTGTCTCTTTAACTTAAATCCTGATTACGTCCCACTCTTTATTGTACCTGTAGTTAAAACGAGGACAAAAATTAATGATTCTACTAATCCTTTAAAATGTATGTGCACATGTAGCCTTGAAAGAAGTCCATGGTTTGTATTTTATTATCCACATTTCACTCTACTATGTAAAGTGTTACTATTTCAAAGTATTAGTCTTTGTTGAAGCTCCTGTTTATTACAGATAAATGCTACTCGCAACATGTGTCAGCGCTGCGTAATATGTTGGCGCTTTATAAATACAATAAATGAATTAAATATGTCCTTATCCCATACTTCTTTTCCATATTTCTGCAGACGTTATGAAGACATGTACCGGAGAGAGTTAGAAGAAGAATACATGTTTTGGGAGTATCAGCAAATGAGACAAATGAGTCTAGAGTGGCCCCGCATGGGTCGAGGTGTGCCACCTTATTCGGTAAGTAAAATTTATGTTCATAGTTAGTACAGAGTAAATAGCCCTTTTTACCACCACTGTTCTTTAAAAAAAAATAAAAAAAAAAAAATATATATATATATATATATATATATATATATATTATATAAAAAATTTTTAATGTGTGTGTGTGCAACAGAGCGATGAGTTAAGGTAGGCTCATATTATGCAATGTTTTTAAATACAATATATTTTTGCTGTTTCAGTGCTGTGTAATTTATGCAGCTTGAAAATTTTCCAATCGCATGAAGCCAACGTGGTAGTTAAAGGACAACTATTGATAAACACTTTTTTTTTTTTTTTTTAAACACTCTGTATAATGCTGGGGATACACAGTACGTTTCTGTACTGTGTATCGAGCAGCTGATCCGGCCAGCTGATGATATTCAGCTGGTTCGATCACGCTGCTCGACCCCCACCCGCTCGATCCCCGCCGGCGGACAATGGCAGGGAATCAAGCGGCTGATGAGGAGCGCCGGCAGGGACAAGCGGTAATCGATACGGATGAGCGGGGTTGCGGCCGGAGTCGATCCAGCGGCTAATTGGTCGCCGGATCGACCCGTGTTTTCCCACAATTAGGCTTCACATTACCACTAGTGTCACTGTATTTATTACCCCCGTTCTCTCTGCCTGCTTAAAAATTTATATTTCACTCCTGACACAGCTCACAAATACTTCTCCGTGTTCTCCTCACTGTATGCACAGAGGAGGAAAGCTGATCAGAGGAGATAACAGGTAGCTAGATGTGCTGGAATATTGCTGTAATATTGATAGCAGTAAGGGAGATATTGGTTAGGGAGACATGTATATACCACTCCTGACTGACTACTTGTGGGGTTTCACTTCTGCTCTGGTGCTTGTAACATCTCTGGCTGCTCCATGCTGGAACAAGGGAAACCTTGATAAAGATCTACTGCTAATATCTTTCTGAACAGTCAGATAAGTGAAAAAAAAAAACACACACTTCTGCTAATTTAACCCATTATCACCACCTAAATATGATTCTTTCAGCTGGGTAACTACCAGAATATACACTGAGGAGTTGATAACAAACAATCGCACACCCCCTTTGCAGGAACACAGTCTGTCCTGCAGTCTTGACACATTTGTTTATCTGGATGTGTCGTGATGATTTTACAGCAAGGAGGCAGAGCTGTGTGAGGAAAGAAATTGATCCTAGTACTTGTGGTAATGTGTGCCGTAACATACAGCATTTAAAAAAAATGCTTTAATCAATAAATGCTTTAACCCATTCGCGTTCCGTCGTTTTCACTTGAGAAATGTTCACCTCCCATTCATTAGCCTATAACTTTATCACTACTTATCACAATGAACTGATCTATATCTTGTTTTTTCCGCCAACAATTAGGCTTTCTTTGGGGGGTACATTTTGCTAAGAACCACTTTACTGTAAATGCATTTTAACAGGAAGAATAACAAAAAAACGGAAAAAAATCATTATTTCTCAGTTTTCAGCCATTATAGTTTTAAAATAATACATGCATCCATAATTAAAACTCACGTATTGTACTTGCCCATATGTCCCGGTTATTACACTGTTAAAATTATGTCCCTATCACAATGTATGGCGACAATATTTTATTTGGAAATAAAGGTGCATTTTTTCCGTTTTGCATCTATCACGATTTACAAGTTTAAAATAAAAAAATATAGAAATATTTCATCTTTACATTGATATTTAAAAAGTTTAGACCCTTTATATTAAACATTTTATTTGGGTATTTTTGGGAGGGTGGGATGTAAACTATAGTTTTAAAATGTAATTGTGTGTTGCTTAAAAATTTTTTTACTTTTAGTTGTAGTTTTACTTTTTGGCCACAAGATGGCGGCCATGAGTTTGTTTACATGACGTCACTCTAAGCGTAACACGCTTAGAGTGACGCAGGGGGGAGGCAACGGCCAGAAAAAGCACAGCTTCCGAGAGAAGCTGTCGCTTTTTCAGCGGGGGAGAGGAATCAGTGATCTGGCACTATAGCCAGATACATTGATTCCGTGGCTACCGAATCCGCAGCCGGGAGTGCGCGGGAGCACACGGTAGCGCGTATGGTTCCTGGACGTAGTTTCTACGTCCAGGAACCAAAATAGGTTAAAGAGGAACGCCAGTGAAAATAACAAGTGCTTAATTTTTACAATAATCATGTATAAAGGATTTAGTCATGGTTTGCCCATTGTAAAATCTTTCCTCTTCCTGATTTACATTCTGACATTTATCACATGCTGACATTTTTACTGCTGGCAGGTGATGTCAGTGGAAGTAGCTGCTGCTTGCTTTTTTGACAGTTGGAAACTGCTGTTATTTTCCACAATGCATCAAGGCTCCCACAGTGTGATATCAGCACCATGGTCCTGACCTCACACTGTGGGAGGGGTTTCAACACAATATTAGCCATACAGAGCCCACTGATGATCCGGTTGAGGAAAGGAAAAGATTTTTCATGGCAAAGGGGGTATCCGCTACTGATTGGGATGAAGTTCAATCTTTGGTCACAGTTTCTCTTTAAGTCCATTTTCAAGCTGCATACATTTGTAAATATCTGCATCAGCTTGGAATTATTTGCATTTTGTTGGCCATCCCAACTCACCGTTTAGAATTTGATCTCTTGTGCCTAAACCAAACACTTTCATCACTAATTCTATAGTACGGGCATTGCATATAGCACCCATGCTTAACCTCCCTGGCAGTTTGATACGCTCAGTATTTTAGGGTCTAAAGGCGGTGCAATTTTTTTCTGCTTTTAGATCCTAAATTTCAGAGCTAATGTCAGAGAACCTCTGTCCCTCATTTCAAGCAGCCCCTGCAGAGAACTCGCTTCTTTGGGATCCAACACTGCACTTCCACCTTTACTGGGGGTTTGCTCTCTATCTCTGTGTTCGATCTCTGATATATCATGTGACAGACAGCAATCTCAATGATCTATCATGTAACAGACGGCAATCTCACTCAAGAGATCAAGAGTCTTGGAGGACACAGTGTCCCGATCCCAGGGAGATTAATTTTAAATGCCTCTCCACTGCTCTGTCTTCAGTAACTCAAGAGGGGGTCATTCCAACCCAGGCTCCGGATCACCGCTAGCAGCATGTTTTTTTTTTGTTTGTTTGTTTGTTTGTTTTTTCACCCCAAGCTTGGGTCGGGAATACAGAGGTTAAACCATACATAGTCATCGCTAATTCTCAGGCTTTGGCAGGTATAGCGCTGGCACCCAAATAGTACTTTTTCGTTAGCTGAGTGTTGCTGCCTAACCCTGACGTTAAAGGGAACCTAAACTTAAGAGGGATATAGATTTTTTTCCTTTTAAACAATACCAGTTTTCAGTCAGCCCTGCTGATCACTTTAGGTGCAGTAGTGGCTGAATCACACACCTGAAACAAGCATGAAGCTAATCCAGTCTAACTTCAGTCTGAGTACCTGATCTACATGCTGGTTGAGGGGCTGTGGCTAAAAGTGTTAGAGACATAGGATCAGCAGGAGAAACAGGCAACTGGTATTATTTTAAAAGGAAAAAATCCACATCCTCATTTTAGGTTCCCTTTAAATGAACCTGCTTCCTTCATTAAAGCATCTAATTTTCCCCTACTTTAATTCTCTCCAGTTATATGGTAGGCCTCAATTGAATGAATCCAAAGAAGACCAGTACATTATGAGAAAACATGCTCAGATTTATCCTACTGAAAAGGAACTTCAGTCTATTCAGAAGACTGTATTGCTGTCTGAAAGAGCTCTGAAGCTTGTCTCTGATCGCATTAAAGAGGAGGCCAGTGCCAAAAATTCTGGGTAAGAGAAACTCTGTTCAGTGCTGCATTCTTAATTTACAATGACTGTAGTTTCATCTTTGTGCTTGCAGAGCATGTTTAACCACTTTGCATTCCTGGGGTTTTTACCCTGGTTGTTCCTGTGTCGTTATTGAAACAGCAATAACTTTTTGATTGCTTAAATATATATATATATATATATATATATATATATATATATATATATATATATATATATATATATATATATATATATATATATATATATATATATATATATATATATATATCTCTATATATATATATATCTATATATATATATATATATATATATCTCCTTCTCAAAAAAAAATAGCATATTGTGGTAAAGTTCATTATTTTCTGTACTGATAAACGTTAGACTTTCATATATTTTAGAGTCATTACACACAACTGAAGTAGATCAAGCCTTTTATTGTTTTAATATTGATGATTTTGGCATACAGCTCATGAAAACCCAAAATTCCTATCTCAAAAAAATTAGCATATTTCATCCGACCAATACAAGAAAAGTAAAATAGAAAAAAACGAGAGCCCAAGATGGTGTAGTATGTTAGACAATTGGTAAGTGGTTTAGTGAGATAATTTATACTCACAAACATGGGTTACCATTCAGGCAACCACTCAATAGGCAGGTGAGGAGATTAGACCTGTCCTCACTCAGGATTAAGAAGTCGCTCTCTGTAGTAAAGAAACAAGAAAGGGGGTAGCACTCCCCTCCACCAGGAGTGGACACAGAGTATTTGTATGTAGAACAGAGGCGCCAGCAGGATAAAAGTCAATAACATTTTTAAAAATTGCTTGGAGGAAGTGGTGGGCTTGCCTCCCAAAAGCAGACACGAGATCCTGTCTTCATATAAATCAATACATTTATTATACGGTACCCCAAAAAACGCATTGCACTGTTTTTGTGTGTTCTACATACAAATACAAGAAAAGTGTTTTTTAAAACAAAAAGTCAACCTTCAAATTATGTTCAG
Source organism: Hyperolius riggenbachi (assembly GCF_040937935.1). NCBI lineage: Eukaryota > Metazoa > Chordata > Amphibia > Anura > Hyperoliidae > Hyperolius > Hyperolius riggenbachi. The sequence goes on along the minus strand of NC_090646.1, from coordinate 300,852,734 downwards.
TTATGCACTCAATACTTGGTCGGGAATCCTTTTGCAGAAATGACTGCTTCAATGCGGCGTGGCATGGAGGCAATCAGCCTGTGGCACTGCTCAGGTGTTATGGAGGCCCAGGATGCTTTGATAGTGGCCTTAAGCTCATCCAGAGTGTTGGGTCTGGCGTCTCTCAACTTTCTCTTCACAATATCCCACAGATTCTCTATGGGGTTCAGGTCAGGAGAGTTGGCAGGCCAATTGAGCACAGTAATACCCTGGTCAGTAAACCATTTACCAGTGGTTTTGGCACTGTGAGCAGGTGCCAGTTCGTGTTGAAAAATTAAATCTTCATCTATAAATGTTTAGACATGGCACAGAACATTTTAACAGTACTAATAAAAAAACAAATGGGGGGGAAAAAGAATTTATCAGTTTTCGGCCATTAGTTTTAAAATAAAATGTTCTACTGTGGATAAAACCCACACATTTTATTTGCACATTTGTCCTGGTTATTACATTGTTTAAAATCTTTTCCTAGTACAATATATGGCGACAATATTTTATTTGAAAATGTGTATTTTTTCGGTTTTGCATACATCACAAATTACAAGCCCATATTAAAAAAAAAAAAAAAAGTTATACCCTCACGACACATTTTAAAAAGGTTCAGTCTCTACTATGTATGTATTTTTTTTAATTGTGTTTTTTTTTTAAATATGCAAATGTTTTATTTTTTAAATTTTCATACTCTGCCAAACTGGTGCTTGTGGGATGGTGAGGGCAAACCATATAGGCCTCCAACCACAGGTTAACAAGAAATTAAACAAAGGAGAATCCGAGAGTCTCAGATGTAGTGAGAAATACAGAGACAAATAGCACATCTTGATTTTAACATTCATTCTAAATGAGGCCACAGTTACAACTTCAAGAAAGCAGACAGAGAAGCCGTTAGCAATTGTGGAGTGTAAAATGATGGGTGTGGTGGATCTTGCAGATCAGATGTTGGCTCCTTATTTATTAAAGAAATAAAAAAACGGGGCCTGGTACAAAAGATTTATTTTACTTTTTTTGAAGACTAATCTGCAAAAAAATGCAGTGCGGGTACCAAAAACAAGAGGCAGCAGATACTACTGCCCCATACTGCCGCCACAGCTGGCACTCTGCGTTGTCAACTGCTTTGAATCCTAACATGCATTCAGAAGTTATTAGTTTTTTTGTTTTGTTTTTTTAACGCTGACTTTTTACTGGACTTTAACCACTTAAAGGGAACCTTAACCGTGGATAAAAAAAAGTTTCACTTACCTTAGGCTTTCCCAAGCCTCCTGCAGCCATCCTGTGCCCGCGCCGTTCCTCCAGTGTCCTCCGGTCCCCCGCCGCGGCTTAGTTTCGTTTTCAGCCGACTGCCAGTCGTCCTCCTGCAACGCGTCCTATTCTTCCGCATTCTCTGACGTAAAGCGCGTCCATGGAACGCATTCCCCGCCGTAAAGAGCGTCCGAATGACGCACTTTACGTCGGGGAATGCGGAAGAATAGGACGCGTTGCAGGAGGACGACTGGCAGTCGGCCGAAAACGAAACTAAGCCGCGGCGGGGGATCGGAGGACACTGGAGAAGCTGCGCGGGCACAGGACGGCTGCAGGAGGCTTGGGAAAGCCCCAGGTAAGTGAAACTTTTTTTTTTATCCACGGTTAAGGTTCCCTTTAACTATTTCAGGACCACAGTCTTTTCACCCCTTAAGGACCAGAGCCTTTTTCTCCATTCAGACCACTGCAGCTTTCACGGTTTATTGCTCGGTCATACAACCTACCACCTAAATGAATTTTACCTCCTTTTCTTGTCACTAATACAGCTTTCTTTTGCTGCTATTTGATTGCTGCTGCGAGTTTTAGTTTTTATTATATTCATCAAAAAAGACATGAATTTTGGCAAAAAAATGACTTTTTTAACTTGCTGTGCTGACATTTTTCAAATAAAGTAAAATTTCCTATACATTTGAGCGCGAAAGTTATTCTGCTACATGTCTTTGATAAAAAAAAAAACATTCAGTGTACATTTATTGGATTGGGTAAAAGTTATAGCGTTTACAAACTATGGTGCCAAAAGTGAATTTTCCCATTTTCAAGCATCTCTGACTTTTCTGCGCACCTGTCAGGTTTCATGAGGGGCTAAAATTCCAGGATAGTACAAATACCCCCCAAATGACCCTATTTTGGAAAGAAGACATCCCAAAGTATTCAGTGAGAGGCATGGTGAGTTCATAGAAGATTTTATTTTTTGTCACAAGTTAGCGGAAAATGACACTTTCTGACAAAAAAAAGAAAAAAAAAGGTTTCCATTTCTTCTAACTTGCGACAAAAAAAAATGAAATCTGCCACAGACTCACTATGCTCCTCTCTGAATACCTTGAAGTGTCTACTTTCCAAAATGGGGTCATTTGTGGGGTGTGTTCACTGTCCTGGCATTTTGGGGGGTGCCTAATTGTAAGCACCCCTGTAAAGCCTAAAGATGCTCATTGGACTTTTGGCCCCTTAGCGCAGTTAGGCTGCAAAAAAGTGCCACACATGTGGTATTGCCGTACTCAGGAGAAGTAGTATAATGTGTTTTGGGGTGTATTTTTACACATACCCATGCTGGGTGGGAGAAATATCTCCGTAAATGACAATTGTTTAATTTTTTTTACACACAATTGTCTATTTATAGAGATATTTCTCCCACTCAGCATGGGTATGTGTAAAAATACACCCCAAAACACATTATACTACTTCTCCTGAGTACGGCGATACCACATGTGTGGCACTTTTTTGCACCCTAACTGCGCGAAGGGGCCCAAAGTTCAATGAGTACCTTTAGGATTTCACAGGTCATTTTGAGAAATTTCGTTTCAAGACTACTCCTCACGGTTTAGGGCCCCTAAAATGCCAGGACAGTATAGGAACCCCACAAATTACCCATTTTAGAAAGAAGACACCCCAAGGTATTCCGTTAGGAGGATGGTGAGTTCATAAAAGATTTTTTTTTTTTTGTCACAAGTTAGCGGAAATTGATTTTAATTGTTTTTTTTCACAAAGTGTCATTTTCCGCTAACTTGTGACAAAAAATAAAATCTTCTATGAACTCACCATACTCCTAACGGAATACCTTGGGGTGTCTTCTTTCTAAAATGGGGTCATTTGTGGGGTTCCTATACTGCCCTGGCATTTTAGGGGCCCTAAACCGTGAGGAGTAGTCTTGAAACCAAATGTCGCAAAATGACCTGTAAAATCCTAAAGGTACTCATTGGACTTTGGGCCTCTTAGCGCACTTAGGGTGCAAAAAAGTGCCACACATGTGGTACCGCCGTACTCAGGAGAAGTAGTATAATGTGTTTTGGGGTGTATTTTTACACATACCCATGCTGGGTGGGAGAAATATCTCTGTAAATGACAATTGTTTGATTTTTTTTACACACAATTGTCCATTTACAGAGAGATTTCTCCCACCCAGCATGGGTATGTGTAAAAATACACCCCAAAACACAATATACTACTTCGTCTGAGTACGGCGATACCACATGTGTGACACTTTTTTGAAACCTAGGTGCGCTAAGGGGCCTAACGTCCTATTCACAGGTCATTTTGAGGCATTTGGATTCTAGACTACTGCTCACGGTTTAGGGCCCCTAAAATGCCAGGGCAGTATAGGAACCCCACAAGTGACCCCATTTTAGAAAGAAGACACCCAAGGTATTCCGTTAGGGGTATGGTGAGTTCATAGAAGATTTTTTTTTTTTTGTCACAAGTTAGCGGAAAATGACACTTTGTGAAAATAAAAACAATACATATCAATTTCCGCTAACTTGTGACAAAAAATAAAATCTTCTATGAACTCATCATACACCTAACAGAATACCTTGGGTGTCTTCTTTCTAAAATGGGGTCACTTGTGGGGTTCCTATACTGCCCTGGCATTTTAGGGGCCCTAAACCGTGAGGAGTAGTCTTGAACCCAAATGTCTCAAAATGACCTGTGAAATCCTAAAGGTACTCATTGGACTTTGGGCCCTTTAGCACAGTTAGGCTGCAAAAAAGTGTCACACATGTGGTATCGCCGTACTCAGAAGAAGTAGTATAATGTGTTTTGTGGTGTATTTTTACATATAACCATGCTGGGTGGGAGAAATATCTCTGTAAATGACACATTTTTGATTTTTTTTACACACAATTGTCCATTTACAGAGAGATTTCTCCCACCCAGCATGGGTATGTGTAAAAATACACCACAAAACACATTATACTACTTCTCCTGAGTATGGCGATACCACATGTGTGACACTTTTTTGCAGCCTAGGTGCGCTAAGGGGCCCAACGTCCTATTCACAGGTCATTTTGAGGCATTTGTTTTCTAGACTACTCCTCACGGTTTAGGGCCCCTAAAATGCCAGGGCAGTATAGGAACCCCACAAGTGACCCCATTTTAGAAAGAAGACACCCCAAGGTATTCCGTTAGGGGTATGGTGAGTTCATAGAAGATTTTATTTTTTGTCACAAGTTAGTGAAAAATGACACTTTGTGAAAAAAATAATAAAAATCCAATTTCCGCTAACTTTTGACAAAAAATAAAATCTTCTATGAACTCATCATACACCTAACAGAATACCTTGGGGTGTCTTCTTTCTAAAATGGGGTCACTTGTGGGGTTCCTATACTGCCCTGGCATTTTACGGGCCCAAAACTGTGAGTAGTCTGGAAACCAAATTTCTCAAAATGACTGTTCAGGGGTATAAGCATCTGCAAATTTTGATGACAGGTGGTCTATGAGGGGGCAAATTTTGTGGAACCTTTCATAAGCAGGGTGGCCTCTTAGATGACAGGATGTTTTGGGCCTGATCTGATGGATAGGAGTGCTAGGGGGGTGACAGGAGGTGATTGATGGGTGTCTCAGGGGGCGGTTAGAGGGGAAAATAGATGCAATCAATGCACTGGGGAGGTGATCGGAAGGGGGTCTGAGGGGGATCTGAGGGTTTGGCCGAGTGATCAGGAGCCCACACGGGGCAAATTAGGGCCTGATCTGATGGGTAGGTGTGCTAGGGGGTGACAGGAGGTGATTGATGGGTGTCTCAAGGTGTGATTAGAGGGGGGAAATAGATGCAAGCAATGCACTAGCGAGGTGATCAGGGCTGGGGTCTGAGGACGTTCTGAGGTGTGGGCGGGTGATTGGGTGCCCGCAAGGGGCAGATTAGGGTCTAATCTGATGGGTAACCGTGACAGGTGGTGATAGGGGGTGATTGATGGGTAATTAGTGGGTGTTTAGAGGAGAGAAGAGATGTAAACACTGCACTTGGGAGGTGATCTGATGTCGGATCTGCGGGCGATCTATTGGTGTGGGTGGGTGATCAGATTGCCCGCAAGGGGCAGGTTAGGGGCTGATTGATGGGTGGCAGTGACAGGGGGTGATTGATGGGTGGCAGTGACAGGGGGTGATTGATAGGTGATTGACAGGTGATCAGTGGGTTATTACAGGGAATAACAGATGTAAATATTGCACTGGCGAATTGATAAGGGGGGGTCTGAGGGCAATCTGAGCGTGTGGGCGGGTGATTGGGTGCCCGCAAGGGGTAGGTTAGGGTCTAATCTGATGGGTAACAGTGACAGGTGGTGATAGGGGGTGATTGATGGGTGATTGATGGGTAATTAGTGGGTGTTTAGAGGAGAGAATAGATGTAAACAATGGATTTGGGAGGTGATCTGATGTCGGATCTGCGGGCGATCTATTGGTGTGGGGGGGTGATCAGATTGCCCGCAAGGGGCAGGTTAGGGGCTGATTGATGGGTGGCAGTGACAGGAGGGTGATTGACGGGTGATTGACGGGTGATTGACGGGTGATTGACAGGTGATCAGGGGGGATAGATGCATATAGTACACGGGGGGGGGGGGGGTCTGGGGAGAATCTGAGGGGTGGGGGGTGATCAGGAGGGGGCAGTGGGCAGGGGGGGGGATAAAAAAAAAATAGCGTTGACAGATAGTGACAGGGAGTGATTGATGGGTGATTAGGGGGTTGACTGGGTGCAAACAGTGGTCTGGGGGGTGGGCAGGGGGGGGTCTGAGGGGTGCTGTGGGCGATCAGGGGGCAGGGGGGGGGGGAAATCAGTGTGCTTTGGTGCAGACTAGGGTGGCTGCAGCCTGCCCTGGTGGTCCCTCGGACACTGGGACCACCAGGGCAGGAGGCAGCCAGTATAATAGGCTTTGTATACATTACAAAGCCTATTATACATATGTGCAGCGGCGATCCGGGTGCTAGTAACCCGCCGGCGCTTCCGAACGGCCGGCGGGTTACTACGAGCGGTGGGCGGAGCCAGTCCCCGGCGGCTGATCGCGTCACGAATGACGCGATCGCCGCATAGCCACTCCCGCAGCCGCCCCCGCCGATGGGCGTATTGCGGTCGTTTGGGCCCGGACTTTGCCGCCGCCCATCGGCTGGGGGCGGTCCTCAAGTGGTTAAAGTGAACCCGAGGTGAAAATAAACTGATGAGATAAACAATTATATTTATCCTCCTACTCCTAACAATGACTTTTTAAGACATCCCAGGATTTTGTTTTATGTTTAAACATTTAGAAAGTAGATTGAATGTTTAGTTGTCTCTGCTCAGTTGCAGTCTATTACGTGTCCCTAAATGAAAATACATGAACTATATTGACCCTTTCTCTCTCCATCTGCTCTCAGAAATATGTAGAAAATGTATTTTGCCACAAAAATGTGTTATGGTTGTAGTTTGCTTTTATTTTTTGTCACAAGTTAGTGGAAAATGACACTTTATGAAAAAAAAAAAACAATAAAAATCAGTTTCATTTTCCACTAACTTGTGACAAAAAATAAAATCTTCTATGAACTCATCATACTCCTAACGGAATACCTTGGGGTGTCGTCTTTCTAAAATGGGGTCACTTGTGGGGTTCCTATACTGCCCTGGCATTTTAGGGGCCCAAAACCGTGAGTAGTCTGGAAACCAAATGCCTCAAAATGACTGTCTAGGGGTATAAGCATCTGCAAATTTTGATGACAGGTGGTCTATGAGGGGCCGAATTTTGCGGAACCGGTCATAAGCAGGTTGGCGTCTTAGATGGCAGGTTGTATTGGCACTGAAGTGCAGGAAGCGCAGGATGTTCTCAAATGGTGACCTGGACATGGCAGCAGAGAAAATGGGCATGTGATGTATTGGGTGCGTAGACCAAAAAGACTGCAATACATTATTTTTGACTAGACCCCATGTTAAGGAGAAGGTCCCAAAAAATGTTACGTTCGGAAACTTGGAGTGGTTTCCACCGAAAAAGGCTGGGCATGGTAGCTTCTTGGATTGGTGGTTGCGTATTGTGTGGCATAACGGTTAGTCTCAGCCACAATTAAGTCATAGAGACCAGCAGTGATCAAAAAAAAAAATTCTGTCACTGCGGTGGGGCGGGTGAGGGTTTGGCCGGGTGATCAGAAGCCCGCAGGGGGCAGATTGGGGCCTGATCTGATGGATAGGAGTGCTAGGGGGTGACAGGAGGTGATTGATGGGTGTCTCGGGGTGATTAGAGGGGAGAATAGATGCAATCAATGCACTGGGGAGGTGATCGGAAGGGGGGTCTGAGGGTTGGGCCGAGTGATCAGGAGCCCACACGGGGCAAATTAGGGCCTGATCTGATGGGTAGGTGTGCTAGGGGGTTACAGGGGGTGACAGGAGGTGATTGATGGGCGTCTCAGGGTGTGATTAGAGGGGGGAATAGATGCAAGCAATGCATTTGGGAGGTGATCAGGGGGGTCTAAGGGCGATCTGAGGGTGTGGGTGGGTATTTGGGTACCCGCAAGGGGCAGATGAGGGTCTGATCTGATGGGTAGCAGTGACTGGAAGGTTGATGGTTGATCAGTGGGTGATTAGAGGGGAAAACAGATGTAAATAATGCACCGGGGAGGTGATCAGGGGGGTCTGAGGGTGTGGGTGGGTGATTGGGTGCCCGCAAGGGGCAGCTGAGGGTCTGATCTGATGGGTAGCAGTGACAGGTGGTGATTGATGGGGTGATCAGTGGGGAGAACAGATGTAAATAATGCACTGGGGAGGTGATGGGGGGGGGGGTGTCTGAGGGCGATCTGAGGGTGTGGGCGGGTGTTTGGGTGCCCGCAAGGGGCAGATTAGGGTCTGATCTGATGGGTAGTGGTGACGGGGTGATTGATAGGTGATCAGGGTGTGATTAGAGGGGAGAATAGATGCAAGCAATGCACTGGCGAGGTGATCGGGGGGGGGTGGGGGATCTGAGGGTTTGGGTGGGTGATTGGGTGCCTGCTAGGGGCAGATGAGGGTCTGATGTGATGAGTATGATGGGTAGCAGTGACAGGCGGTGATTGATAGGTGCTGATCACCTATCAATCACCCCGTCACTGCTACCCATGTTATTAGAGGGGAGAATAGATGCAAGCAATGCACTGGCGAGGTGATCGGGGGGGGGGGCTGAGGGCGATCTGAGGGTGTGGGCGGTAATTGGGTGCCCGCAAGGGGCAGATTAGGGTCTGATCTGATGGGTAGCAGTGACAGGGAGTGATTGATGGGTGATTAGAGGGGAAAACAGATGTAAACAATGCACTTGGGAGGTGATCTGTGGGCGAGTCTGCGGGCGATCTGAGGGTGTGCGCGGGTGATCAGTTGCCCGCAAGGGGCAGGTTAGGGTCTGATCTGATGGGTGGCAGTGACGGGGGGGGGGTGATTGATGGGTGATTGACAGGTGATCAATGGGTGACTACAGGGGAGAATAGATGTATACAGCACACGGGGGGGGGGGGGTCTGGGGAGGATCTGAGGGTGTGGAGGGGGGGTGATCAGGAGCCCCCAGGCGGCAGTTTAGGACCTGATCTAAAGGATAGCGTTGACATAGTTACAGGGGGTGATTGATGGGTGATTTGGGGGGTGATTCGGTGCAAACAGTGGTCTAAGGGGGGTGATCAGGGGGGGTCTGAGGGGTACTGTGGGTGATCAGGGGCAAGGGGGGGCAGGATCAGTGTTTGTGTGTGCTTACTAGGGGGGCTGCCTCCTGCCCTGGTGGTCCCTCGGTCACTGTAACCACCAGGGCGGGAGGCAGCCTGTATAATATGCTTTGTATACATTTGAATGCGGCAGATCGGGGGTTAACAACCCGCCGACGCTGCTAATTGGCCAGCGGGTTGACGTCGCAGGTGGCCGGAGCCTAATTCCGGCGGAATCGCGTGATCCCCAGCTATTTAGTCCCCCAGGTACCGATGCCTATCAGCGTTACGCGGTCCTGGGGGTGCAACTTTGCCGCTGCCCATAGGTGTGTGGGGTGGGGGAGAACTGGTTTTTGCTAAGAATTATTTTATTCCAACTGCATTTTAACAGGAAAAATAAGAAACCTTTTTTTAAAAAATTCATTATTTCTAGTTTTCAGCCATCATAGTTTTAAAATCATGCATGCTACCGTAATTAAAACCCACACATTTTATTTGCCCACTTGTCTCGGTTATTGCAATGTTTAAAATATTTCTTTAATACAATGTATGGTGCCAATACTTTATTTGGAAATAAAGGTGCATTTTTTCAGTTTTGCGTCCGTCACTATTTACAAGCCCATTGTTGAAAAATTAACTAATACTGTATAATCACTTGACATAGATATTAAAGTTCAGTCCCTAAACCTAAGGTAACTGTTTTTTTTATGATTTGTAATTTTTTTCTTAATGCAAAATGCTAACATTTTTGGGGGGTGATAATGGGATAGTGTGGGAGGTAAAGTGTTAATTTTTAATGTACTTGTGGGTCTTAATTGAGAAAAAAAATTGTGTAGGTGTAATTTTACGATTTGTCCACAAGATGTCCTCGCGCAATACTTCTTATTGTGTACATATGGTACGCTAAAAAAGTAATGCGTGCATAGGTTCTGCGTTCCCATTCATTCATCTCCCGTCTAACGTTTGGCGGTGTTAACAAGCGTGGGGGAACGAACAGTAGTGCGTGGCGTGAAGGGTCGTAGTAGCTACGTCCCTGCGAAGAGAAGAGGGAATTTTCAGGGACGTAGTTACTCGTCCTGGGGGAGGGGAAGTGGTTAATTTCTCACCTATATATGTTTGCCACTTAATGTCCCTTAAAGGAGCTTGCAGTTGACCTACTACTATGTTTTGGGGTGTGGGATGAAAGTGGATGCTTGGGGGGGGGGGGGGGGACCTAAAACTTCCTTCACCCTGGAACTCTTTTTGCTGTCGATTCACAATCAGTAAAGCGCTGCTCCACGAGTAATCATATGGCCTTACTCTCACTGCAGTGATTGTGGCACGTTTGCGGTTTCATATGATCACAAATGTGCTACATGTAGCATTTTTCTGATTGGGTTGTGATTCTCATTCACTGGAAGGAGAATCTCAGAATGCAATTACTAAAAAATGCAAGATTGCCATTGCCTATTGATCGCCATCGAGATTTGCACTTCCCAGTGTGAAGGTATACCATATTTGGTATCATTTTGAATGTGATGAGTTGTAGAATGTATGTTGGTGTGTTTTAAAGATTGGGCACATTTCACATAAACAAAGGTAAAGACAAACTCAATTCAACATAAAAAAAAAAAAATAAAATTGCAATTTTCTAATTCTAATCACACTTGGGAAAGTTTCAGCAAAACTACACGAGTATGTAGTTCACAAAACGCCCCCTTTTGAATAGCCCTGGTTGTAATCTTTACATAATGGGGATTTGTGTCCTTTTTGTGATGTCCAATCTCTTCTGGGGCTATGCAAAAAGTTTTGCTGTAACAATTAGTGCAAGAAAGTGAACGCCCTCCTTTGCTATACCTGTTTTGAATGCAAGTTGTGTAATTTGCCAGTTTTTCAAGCTTTGCGCATCTATGTAGGTAGTTAATTCGGGTGCAGCGTATCTGGAAGTGCTGCCGATCTCTCCTGCTGCGCAAAATAAACGCAAGTATTGCTAGCTGCATCCATGTGCTTCAGTTTGCATTCAAATTTTTAGATTAGGGATTAGTGCATAATTTGCATATGATTTGTATTCAAGGTGTGTATTTTAGCCGTCGGGGGGGAGGGGGGGATCTGTTGGTTTAATTTCATTTGCAGCCTAGGAGTGCTGTCAATTGTTTGCGGTCTCTTCAAAAAATAGTGCACCTTGGGTATAATGGCATTAACGGTTTGATACTAAGTGAGGCATATGTTGTATCATTCAGTGGTGCCCAGCCTTTTTTTTTGCCCAAGGGCTGCACTTCATAAAAAGATACATTTTGCAGGCCGGAACAAATACATACATACAAAATTCAAATATACATCTTTAACATTTTTTCTAGTAACCGTTAACATGGTGTTGGAAATGGATAGAAACGGCAAACCAAGAATTGTTGTACACCCCATTTGATGCTCATTTTCTGCAAAGTTTGCAGCTGTCTTTCAGAAACCAATTTCTGAATATTTGGCTCCAAATGTGTAACATTTATTCTTAATACAGAATGAATATGCTCATCTGTGATGCGAGAACGTGAGCCAGGTTTTGCCCTTTTCATCACTGAGAGAGTTTTTTCAGAGGCACAGATTGGTGCAACGATGGCAAATGAGTCTAACGTTCTCTGCAGTAGCGCTGTGATAATTAGAGACCCTATGCCAATTGGTTGCTGCAGGAACCTCCCTCCAATAGGAATAAGGCTGATTCCTATTGGAGGATGGTTCTTGCAGCAACCAATGGACGAGGGTCTCTATCGCAAAGCTACTGCAGAGAATGCAAGTACGCTGTGTAAACCTATGACACAATCTCCAATCCTCCTCCTCAGGACACTTCTGCGGGCCACAAAAGTTGGCTTTGCAGGCCACAAATGGCCCACGGGACGTAGGTTGAGCACAGCTGATTTTAACCATGACAAGCTGTAGATTACATTATGGTGTGTTTTAAAGCTTGGACGTGAGACATAAAGCATAGGTAGGGAAAAACTCAATCCAACATAAAAAAAAATGTAATAATTTTCAGTTATTGTCAAATTTCAGCAGAATTGCATAAGTCTAAATGTTACAAAATACCAATATCTGAGTAAGCCTGGGTCTGTAGTTTTCAGAATGACAACATGGCAAAGAAATGAACAGCGCTACTTAAAAACAGATGAGTGCTTACCTGCAAAAAAGTGCACACCCCACTCATGGGATTCAAATACACAATGAGCACACACATGACCTGTCTACCACTTGGAGGATGTTAGTTTCACTAACAATTTGCAATTTGTTAGGTACTTGTCCCTCCCACTGTCGTAGAAGTCTTTCCTCCATGGGAGGGGACCTAACACTAACTAAAACCTACCTATGCATATGCATAGCCTGGGCGCGCTACCAGTAAATTTAAATTTAAGAATTGCGCAGAAAAAGTGGGATCAGCGCATCACCAGGCCGCCTCTGGATGGCCTCAGCTCAGAGATGCGCTGAGCCCCCCCAGGAACTACTGAGCTGAGGCCATCCAGAGGCGGCCTGGTGATGCGCTGATCCCACTTTTTCTGCGCAATTCTTAAATTTAAATTTACTGGTAGCGCGCCCGGGCTATGCATATGCATAGGTAGGTTTTAGTTAGTGTTAGGTCCCCTCCCATGGAGGAAAGACTTCTACGACAGTGGGAGGGACAAGTACCTAACAAATTGCAAATTGTTAGTGAAACTAACATCCTCCAAGTGGTAGACAGGTCATGTGTGTGCTCATTGTGTATTTGAATCCCATGAGTGGGGTGTGCACTTTTTTGCAGGTAAGCACTCATCTGTTTTTAAGTAGCGCTGTTCATTTCTTTGCTATGTTTGATTTAATTCTGGTCAGCTGCTCCCACTTGATAGTTTTTCTTTGGTGTATATGCAGAGCCTCTGTTTGGGTTCAAGGTGCGTTTTGTAGTTCCTGGGGGGGCTCAGCGCATCTCTGAGCTGAGGCCATCCAGAGGCGTCCTGGTTATGCGCTGATCCCACTTTTTCTGCAGAATGACAACATGGCTTTTCTTGAATGTTCAGACTTTCCAGGGACTTAGCTAAGAAAGCATGACAAAAAGCTTTGAAAAACCATTGCTGCTGCTCGTGGTTAACACTCTGCTGTGTACCCCAAAAGCTATCTGATTAAGTATATGGTGTATCATTTTAACCGTGGCAAACAAGCAAATAAAGGTTGGGGTGTTTTAGGATTAAGGACTGTCATGTAAATTCTTTTTAGTAACAAACTAAAAGACACGTCTGTCCCCAGCACAGCGCTGCTGCAGATCGCAGCGCTGTACAAGGTAATTAGACGGCGTCAGTCTACCGAACGGTGATCGCCGCTGTGAGTCCGCTGTACAAGGTAATTAGACGGCGTCACAGTCTACCGAACGGTGATCGCCGCTGTGAGTCCGCTCCGCCTTCCAAGCATAAGATGCGTGCAATCTCCTGCTAGCCCCATAGACAGCCGTTCACGCCGATCGGCGTGGAACGGTTCTGGGGCTGCTGCAATGCTCACGCCAATTGGCGTGGAGCAGTCGGCAACTGGTTAAAGCCCCATACACACGCTCAACAGTGGTCTTTAATGCAGCACAATTATTGAACAACTTTTTTTGTGAGATAAGTTGAAACAACCAAAGAAAAAAAAAAAAGTTGCTTGCCATCGTTGCTTGTTCATCCAACTGTTGGATTGACATATTATCAGTCTTATCAGTTGTGTGAACAATAGCAAGCAACTTTTTTTTTTTTTTTTTTGGTTGTTTCAACTTGTTTCACAACAAAAGTTGCCTCACTCCCCTGCTCTCTGCTTACTTGGATCAAATTACTTTTGTCTTTTACACACTGAAAAGAGAGGAACTGCCGCAGCCTTCTTATCAAGTCTGTTTGCTAAAATTATTATTTCAGATGTCTGGCTGCCTGCCTGGATTAGATCACATGAACATGAGGGGGGTTGAGTTATGACAAATCCTGCAGCATCCTTTGCTCCTATGGTTTGGAAAGAGAAAAAAAAATCACCCTGGCCCAATTTCACATTGGGGACAGGGATTTCAAGACTATATATGGAATACGGACCCTTGGGGTGAGAAAATCACGCTTTGTGTGATTTTCTTTCACTAAGGTTTTGTTGCACGAAAAGCAAAAATAGTACAAACAGTATTTGCATAAGAAAATAGCAAATGATATTGACAAAAAGATATACCATAATCTCTTGCATACAGTGACAAGTAAGGATAAACCCAATGGGAACTAATGAGATATACTTTGTGTGATTTTATATAACTTGGCAATTTATTAGGTTTAAAGCAAACTGTAATTTATAATTTAGGTACTCTTTTAAAAAAGCAGTTTTGGCTTATGGACTAAAACCAATATTATGCTACATGACCAGGCTTGTATAAAAAGACAAAGACAAACACTTATATCGCGCTTTTCTCCTGGAGGACTCAAAGCGCCAGAGCTGCAGCCACTAGGGCACGCTCTATAGGCAGTAGCAGTGTTAGGGAGACTTGCCTAAGGTCTCCTACTGAATAGGTGCTGGCTTACTGAACAGGCAGAGCCGAGATTCGAACCCTGGTCTCCTGTGTCAGAGGCAGAGCCCTTAACCATTACACTATACAGTCCAAGATGGCAGCTTCCACAAATGGCACCAAAAGGAACTTTGAGGAAATTTTTATATGGATGACAGTATATGGTTAGTTATTTGGGTTGAAAAAGGTTATACTTTCATTGAGTTCAACCAGAAAATAAGGTACAACACTAGCCTGCACCCTCACATACAGTGGTTTGCAAAAGTATTCTGCGCCCTTGAAGTTTTCCACATTTTGTCATATTACTGGCACAAACATGAATCAAATCTATTGGAATTCCACCTGAAAGACCAATACAAAGTGGTGTACACGTGAGAAGTGGAACAAAAATCACACGATTCCAAACTTTTTTTTCAAATAAATAACTGCGAAGTGGGGTGTGCGTAATTATTCAGCCCTCTTTGGTCTGAGTGCAGTCAGTTGCCCATAGACATTGCCTGATGAGTGCTAATGACTAAATAGAGTGCACCTGTGTGTAATCTAATGTCAGTACAAATACAGCTGCTCTGTGACGGCCTCAGAGGTTGTCTAAGAGAATCTTGGGAGCAATAACACCATGAAGTCCAAAGAACACACCAGACAGGTCAGGGATAAAGTTATTGAGAAATTTAAAGCAGTCTTAAGCCCCGTCTACACGGGGAGCTGTTGTGGCGATCCGGCGGCTCGATTAGCCGTCGGATTGCCTCTTCCGCGTCCCAGCGCGTGCCCGCCGCGTCCCCGCCGCATTCGATTCCCCGCCGGCGCCGCTTATCTTCCGCTCGATTCCCTGCCATTGTCCCCTCGCGGGGAGCGAGCAGGGAATCGGCGGACGCAAGATCCGTCCTGTCGGATCTTATCAATCGAGCCGCATCAGTGGCTCGATTGATAAGGAGCATCGCGGCCGCATCTACGCGTGTATATGCGGCTTTAGGCTACAAAAATTTCCAAAGCCTTGAACATCCCACGAAGCACTGTTCAAGCGATCATTCAGAAATGGAAGGAGTATGGCACAACTGTAAACCTACCAAGACAAAGCTGTCCACCTAAACTCAGGCGAGTTCGAGAGGCGATTCGGCCAACAAGGAGAGTGCTGATCAGAAATGCAATCAAGAGGTCCATGGTGACTCTGGAGGAGCTGCAGAGATCTACAGCTCAGGTGGGAGACTCTGTCCATAGGACAACTATTAGTCGTGCGCTGCACAAAGTTGGGCTTTATGGAAGAGTGGCAAGAAAAGCATAAAAAGTTCAGTTTGCAGTTTGCCACAAGCCATGTGGGAGACACAGCAAACATGTGAAAAAAGGCGCTCTGGTCAGATGAGACCAAAATGGAATTTTTTGGCCAAAATGCAAAACGCTATGTGTGGCAGAAAACTAACACTGCACATCACTCTGAACACACCTTCCCCACTGTCAAATATGGCGGTGGCAGCATCATGCTCTGGGGGTGCTTCTCTTCAGCAGGAACAGGGAAGCTGGTCAGAGTTGATGGGAAGATGGATGGAGCCATATACAGGGCAATCTTGGAAGAAAACCTCTTGCAGTCTGCAAAAGACTTGAGACTGGGGCAGAGGTTCACATTCCAGCAGGACAACGACCCTAAACATAAAGCCAGGGCAGCAATGGAATGGTTTAAAACAAAACATATCCATGTGTTAGACTGGCCCAGTCAAAGTCCAGATCTAAATCCAATCGAGAATCTGTGGCAATATCTGAAAACTGTTGTTTACAAATGCTGTCCATCTAATCTGACTGAGCTGGAGCCGTTTTGTAAAGAATGGACAAGGATTTCAGTGTCTAGATGTGCAAAGCTGGTAGAGACATACCCTAAAAGACTGGCAGCTGTAATTGCAGCAAAATGTTGTTCTACAAAATATTGACTCGGGCTGAATAATTACGCGCACCCCACTTTGCAGTTTTTTTGTTTTTTTTAAATGTTTGGAATCCTGTATGATTTTCCTTCCACTTTTCACGTGTACACCACTTTGTATTGGTCTTTCATGTGGAATTCCAATAAAATTGATTCATGTTTGTGGCAGTAATGACAAAATGTTGAACTTCAAGGAGGCCAAATACTTTTGCAAATCCCTGTATTCCTGTTGATCCAGAGGAAGGCGAAAAACCCTTACAGGGCATGGTCCAATTAGCCCAAAAAGCGGGGAAAAAATCCTTCCCGACTCCTGATGGCAAACAGATAAAATCCCTGCATCAAAACCACCGGGAATGGACTAGTAATTGTATGCATGGATGTCTTTCAACGCAAAGAAAGCATCTAAGCCCCTCTTAAATGCAGATATATAATTTGCCATAACTACTTCCTTTGGCAATACATTTCACAGCTTAATCACTCTTACTGTAAAGAACCCTTTCCTAAATAAATGGCTAAATCTGTTTTCCTCCATACGCAGATCATGTCCCGTAGTCCTTTGTAAAAGCCTAGGGACAAAAAGCTCATCCGCCAAACCTTTATATTGCCCTCTGATGTATGTATACATGTAATTAGATCCCCTCTAAGGCATCTTTTCTCCAGACTAAATAAACCCAGTTTATCTAACATTTCTTGGTAAGTGAGACCTTCCATCCATCGTATCAATTTTGTTGCTAGTCTCCGCACCTGCTCTAAAACTGCAATATCTTTCCTGTAATGTGGTGCCCAGAACCGAATTCCTTATTCCAGATGCACCCTTACTAGAGAATTAAACAGGGGCAAGATTATGCTATAATCCTGAGCTTCTATTTCCCTTCTAATGCATCCCAAAATTTAATTTGCCTTAGCTGCAGCGGCTTGGCATTGAATGCATCAAAACCTCTAGACACAGGAACAGCTTTTTTCCTCAAGCGGTAGCCATACTTAATGCTGAACCACGTTAGAGCTGCTAGGACTTGATAGTAGTAAGCACAGAACTGTAAATGAACAATTCTCACATTGCTTACTGCCACTATACTTATAATGTCCTTGACTTGTAATATACACACTGTCTGTCCTTGTATTGTTTTTGTTTGTGTTTGTTACGCAACTGCCAAGACCAATTCCTTGTAGGTGCAAACTTACTTGGCGAAATAAAATTGATTCTGATTCTGATTAACTTCATGTCGATGAGTACTCCTAAGTCCTTCTCCAAGTTTGATGTCACCATCTTTATACCGTTTATTTTGGGAAACTGAAGTGAGGAAAATTATTTAAAATATACACATGACATAGCTGCAAATGAATATTACATATTAACCTCACCGTCAGTTCCTCTCAGAAGCTCACCATTTTCTTCTTACAGGTATCCCTTCCAGTTCTGACAATATTTTGTCAGAACTGAAATATACCAGTTGCTGTCAGTTATATATCAGCAGCTGTCGGTTACAACTGAATGTGCAAGGTAATGTCCATGTTTCCCTATGGCTCAAGTGGGTGACATTATAGTTGCTGACCAGGAAGCTGTTAGAGGGTAATGGCCATTTTTTAAATGGAGGACGGAGAATTCCATTGGTCACAGTGGACAAATTGGACGCAGGAGAGGAGAAAGAGATTGAGTAGTAGACTACACAGAAGGTAAGTATGACATGTGAATGGTTATTTTGACATTTTATTTTCAGTTCACGTTCTCTTTACAGAAAATTGGGCCAAGCTTTTCAGGGGGGATAGATTTACCTTCCCTTGAATTGACAATTTGTTTTTTTCCTTTTGTCAAGCAAACCCCTTTCCTTGTTCGCAATTATAACCTCTTGTATTAATTGCATGTAAAAGGAGAAGAAAATTGCTACACAGAATGTAAATGTTACACCTTTTTAACCTCCTTGGCGGTAAGCCCAAGCCGCCGGGAGCTCAATGCAGACTATTAGTACATGGCAAAGAAATGAACAGCGCTACTTAAAAACAGATAAGTGCCTACCTGCAAGAGAGTGCAACCCTCACTTGGGATAAAATACACATGCACCTCTGATTGTAGGCCATTCGGAGGCGGCCTGGTGATGCGCTGATCCACCTTTTGCACAATTTTCAATGCAGACTATAGTGTGCAGCGGGCGTTTTTACTCCCCTCCCGGGGGATCCAGACTTCAGTAGCCGTTCTCCTTCCTGTCCTCCGAGGCTCTGAATCACTCTGGTGAGATCACTGTCGGTGATCTCACTACAGAGTTACAGCGCTACCTGGAGGACAGAGGGAAAATTGCAGCACTGGAGTCCAGGGAAGGGAGTAAGTACTGGGGCTGCTGCAGGTATTCTGGCAGCATGATTTTTCCCGATTTTTAGGGACTAAAAATTGCTGAAAAGACTCTAAAATGCAAAAATAATCATACCGCCAGGGAGGTTAAAGGATCGGTCCGAGATGAGACAAAACAAAAACTTAAGTTGTACTTAACTGGGGCTTCCTCCAGCCCCTGGCAGCCTACATGTCCCTCGATGCAGCTCCGCTTCTAACCGGGTCCCCTCCGTTGCAGATGCCGACCTTGCCAGGTCGGAATCTTCTGCGCCTGTGCGAGCTCTGTCATGTAGCCTGGAGCGTTCTGCACAGAAGTACTGCACCTGCAGAGAACTCTCCTGGCCACTGGAGCATGACTGTGCGTAGTCGCAGAAGACATCTGCAACGCAGAGGGGACCTCGGGACACTGGCTGGGAGTTGAGCTGCGGCAAGGGACAGCTAGGCTGCCAGGGGCTGGAGGAAGCCCCAGGTAAGCAGATCTTGTTTTTTGTTTTTTTTCGTGGATGTGTCCATTAAGATATCTCAGTCTGATTTTTCTTTCTTTCCATTTATTTTCACTGTAATCTGATCTTTTTTTTGTAGAATAATTTTTTGGTGTAATGTTTCGATATGTTTCAATTTACTTTCAGCAAATCAGATGCTGCCTGTCTCCTCAGGGGTGTTAAGCGTGTTGGTATACTAGCTAAAGGTCTTATTCTCCATGGAAACCAGGATCTTCACCTAACATTGATATGTTCAAACAAGCCAACTCACAACCTGTTGAAGAGAATTGCTGAAATCCTGCCTGAGCAGCTAGAGGTGAGGCCATCTTGGCACACATGCACTTTTTTTTCTTTTTCCCTCAAAAACTATACCATTTTTACAAAATTAGTTGTGAGAACTGAAGAAGTTGTGTAACTACTTTGTGCACACATTCTCTCATCTTTTACTCCCATTGATTTTCTCACCTTTGTTTTACATCTTGTGCATGTACACATCTGCATGTACTACAACCCTTTGTCCATAGAAGTTAAGGCACTATGTAAAATTTGTAATACAAAATAACATTAGAAAATCTTGTTCTTTGCTTATTTTATCAAAATACTATATACCGTATTGTTCGGGTCAAAAGACGCACTTTTTCTCCCCCAAAAGTAGGGGGTAAAAGTCACTGCGTCTTATGGTCTGAATAGGACCTGCGCCAGGTGTCCCCCCACATGTAAATAGTGCAGCCGCGGTTGCTCTTTTTGTTAATTAGAGCAGCAAGCCTCTCCGGGACCAGGACTCCATAACTACGGCCAATCACTGCACTCACTAAAAAGCAGTGACCTATCAGGTGCCAGTGGGCGTCATTTCTTAAACACCCACTAAAATCTGATAGGGCAATGCTACTGGTGAGAGCAGTGATTGGTCGTAATTATAGTCGGAGTCCAGGGTCCCACGGAGAGACTTGCCGCTCCAATTAACAAACAGCTATGTGTTAATCTCACCCTCAGGAACGAAAAGGCATGATGCTGTTATTCCTCACTAGTGTAGAGACCTGAGCAGATCAGCTTGTAACTTGATATCTGCATAGCTGGACGTCTTGTCTCTTCACTCTCCATTTGTTTTGCAGCCCTTTGATCCTCAGCGCTGTGTTGATCTGCCTCCATCTCTCAGCACCGTCTTACTTCCTGTAGATCACGTGAGCTCACCCGACATGTAGGGAAGACGGGGCTAAGAGATTGAGGCAGATCAACACAGCGCTGAGGATCAAAAGGCTGCAAAACAAATGGAGAGCGAAGAGACAAGACGTCCAGCTATGCAGATATCAAGGTACAAGCTGATCTGCTCAGGTCTCTACATTAGTGAGGAATAACAGCATCATGCCTTCTCGTTCCTGAGGTAGAGATTAACACACAGCATGTCAGGAGTCAGGACAGCTTGTATATCTATCACCTTTCAATATTATAGTAGAATCTGCCACTTTTCCATATTATAGAACACTAAAATATTTTAATTTTTCTGGGGCTGGGCTTTAAAATTATCTCACAATCCACACCAACAACTTCCAATTCTCTTGGCGCTCTCTTGCAGTTGACAACACTGGCTGGTCAAATGTTTAAAGGGAACCAGAGGCCCCAGGAAAAAGAATCTATACATACCTGGGGCTTCCTCCAGCCCCATACGCACGGATCGCTCCCACGCCGCCGTCCTTTGCTGCCTGGATCCGCCGGTACCGGGTCCCGTCATGGCGGTCGGTCGGCCGGCAGACGCGGCCAATTGTCCGCATCACACAGGGCTCCCTCCATATAAGTACGCATGAGGCTGCTTACTGCGCAGCTGCATGCGTACGGGTATGGAGGGAGCCCCTGTCATGCGGACAATTGGCCGCGTCCGCCGGAAGTGACGGGACCCGGTAGCGGCAATCCTGGAAGCGGAGGATGGCAGCGTGGGAGAGATCCAGGCTTATGGGGCTGGAAGAAGCCCCAGGTATGTATAAAAGCTTTTTGTTTTGTTTTTTTTCATTCCTCTCTGGTTACCTTTAAATACATTTTGTATTTTGAACCATTTGCTTTGTATAACATCTGTCATGCTTTAAATTTTATTTATTGTCCAGCGCTGAATAAATGTTAGTGCTTTATAAATACAATAACTAATAATACATTTGTACACTGTCTAAAGAAGAAAGGTGAAGACCGGCACTATCCAGTAGTTAAAGCTCAGTGTTTAATTCAATAAGACATCATGACATATAAACGACGTTTCGGAGGAAGGACCTCCTTTCTCAAGTTCCTGTCAGTGTCTAAAATACATCCTATCATATCCTCTATAAATACCTAACACCATGGAAAATTGTCCAATCACATCCATAGTGTCGCCTATGGCGACCAATCCCCTCTCATCTCGCTCACGCGGACCTGATGGGGAACTATCATGTGCGCGCAGGATGTGCGCACAAACCGAAGAGCTTGCCAGGCGGCAGGGCGGAGAGACGCAACAGACGCCAAGCCCACGCATTGCCGACCTATAAAAAGAGCCTCCCGTGATGACAAGCCATCTAGGTCCGCCCCTAGCAGAGACGGACCTGATAGGAGACAGGATGCTCTCTCGGCGGCCAACAGAACCGCCCATAAGTCGTGCATGACATGTTGGCCGCTGAGAGAGATATTGGCGCTATATAAATGCTAAATAATAAATGAGCCTTGCTGATACAGAATTGAACATGTCCGAATCAACCCTTTTTGTGTGAAATAACACACACACACACACACACACACACACACACACACACACACACACACACACACACACACACACACACACACACACACACACACACACACACACACACACACACACACACACACACACACACACACACACACACACACACACACACACACACACACACACACACACTTACTTTGGGCAAGACAATGTGTGGATTTTACAAAAAGTGCACTGATCTGTATAATACACTGACTAGATAATAAAAGTAATGCAGAGTCTTGCAAGTGACACAGCCGAGTGGCTGAAAGGGTTACGTACCCCACCCCCCGGAGGAGTCAGAGACCAGGCAGAATTAGAATAAGAATGCATGAAAAGCTCACCCCTGCCCTGTGTGTGTGCAGAAATTCTTTCCTTACCAGTCCCCGGACTGCCAGTCGTCTGTCAGGTAGTCAGCAGGCTCTCACTAGAGTTACAGTCACATGTGCTTCTGCTGTCTGAGTCTCTCCCTGGGCCTGACTCGGTGATGGTGGGTGGGTTGGCTGGCGGCAGCTCAGGAGGCAGGAGGGGTGGCTCAGAGGTGCTTTTGGAGCTGACCCGCAGGGCAGGCCACTGCTGTGTCGGTCGCTGCTAGGCCTGAGCTCGCTGCTCCTCTCGACGGTTGGTCCTCCTTGTGGCTGGCCACGCTGCATGACGTAGCTGCTGCCTCTCTCTATTGGGCAGCAGAGAAACAAGGCAATCTCTGATTGGACGGGGTGGACTTGGATTCTCCTGAAGGAGGGAGAGTGGGAACAGAAAGGCCTGGGGCACATGTGCATAAAAGAACACACCGATTTAAGTGTATTTGGACGGACACTGACGCCAGAAATACGGGCACTACGGACAGCTGTTTTTTAAGAGCATTTATACTGACAGTCCGTAAATATACGGACGCTTGGCAACACTGGCCTCTTCTCATTGGTTTGCATAGACCAATGGGAAAAGGAAGTTAATTCAAATAATTAAGCCACATTCTCTAATGAAGAAATACACTATTGGTTTAAACTAGTGGTACTATCATGAACGGTGAATTGGAAAGGCAATTAACAGTAAGGAATTTGGTTTTCCACTACACCATTAACGACTGCGCATGTGAGTTACCAGAGATCATACCTTAAAGAGGAGCTGTCAGCTATACTATCTCTGAAAAAAAAAAACCTATATAAGTAGATAAATGCTTGCTCTACTTGCATAACATATGTAGTGCACTGTTCACGTTTTGATTTTGGTGATTTTTCTGTAGTAAAAAAAAAAAGAGAAAATCCCGTCTAGAGAGAAAAAACTGTCTATTTTTAAGCCAATCTTGATGTCATTTCCTCCCTTACTCTCCTCTGCCTGATTATGTATGCATTGTCTGCCCTCCTCCAAGTCTTCAGGCACTCTCACCCAGCTTTGCAAAAGAAAGTGTATTGTCCCAGCATGAGAAATATTGGCCAATCTGAGAGGAACAGAGGTGTGGGAGGGTAAAATGGGAGGGAAAGCGGCTTGAGCCAATTGGGCTGCATTAGTTAAGTCTGAGGGGAAAGTAGAGAAGCAAAAAAGGACAACCCAGCATGCCTTGCAACTTCCTTTGTGCTGCAAAGTGCCAAATAAGAGTCAGGGAAACTGGATGAATGATCTTTTATCAACAAGAAGTGTAATAGTTCTTTTTCATTTTGGATTACCTGGTTAGCATCCTTACTTGTTTACCAGATAAAAATAAAGAATTGATTTTTTATTTTATGCCCGACAGCTACACTTTAAGGACAGAAGTATGTACTAAGGATGTTACGTCCATATGGCTGGTCTTCTTTCTCAACAGTGTCTAGCTGCTGATTGACAAAAGTGTAGTTGCATTTACCAAATAGCTGCTCTAAAGATGTATTTACATGGTTTTGCTTCTGCTAAGGATGTAGAAATTGTTCATGCAGAGTGAGTTTTTACAGGAGATAGAGGTGGCTTGTTGTGGGTTTGTACATTTTTGAAATGGCCTCTGTTTCATCTGGAAACAGTGGATTTTAGCATACCTTTTCTTCATTTTTTCCCACTAGGCAAGATTAGAACCATGTCTCTTAGAAGATTTGGTAAACAGTGAAAGCGGGCATCCCTGTCGTGTGCCCCAACACAAAGGGAAAGGATCTGGGATTTGCCCCTTCATGCATGTCTGTGCTGTGTGCATATTATAAGGAATTTTCATGCAGTTGAAGGAGTCCCTAAACCTGGCAAGGACCACCTCGAGATCGGACCATTCAACAATATCAAATTCTTTTGTAGTGTCTGGCACAACTAATCTCAGGCCAGAGTTATATGTACATTGGTTTTCCATTAGTCCTTTAGTATTAAGGCACACCTGAATTAAGACAAATATGGAGGCTGATCTATTTATAATGCAAATTACCTGGCTATTTGGCTATCATCTGCCTACCCTTGAAGAAGCATGCAGATCAGGTGCTCTGACCCAAGTCTGGCCCGATTAAACATTTCAGCCCGCATGGATTTTTCACATTATGCATCAGAGCAATTTTCACCTCCCACTCATTCGCTAATAACTTTATCACTAATCACAATTTTTCGATCTATATCTCGTTTTTTCCACCACTAATTAGGTTTTCTTTGGGTGGTACATTTTTCTAAGAATTATTTTTTTATAAATGCATTTTAACAGGAATATTAAGAAAAAATGGAAAAAAAATCATTTCTCAGTTTTCGGCCATTATAGCTTTAAAATAATAAATGCTACCATAATTAAAACCTATGTATTTTATTTGCCTGTTTGTCTCGGTTATTACATCATTTAAATTTTGTCCCTATCACAATGTGTGGCGCCAATATTTTATTTGGAAATGTGCATTTTTTCAGTTTTGTGTCCATCACTATTTACAAGCTTATAATTTAAAAATGGTTTGTAGTATACCCCCTTCACATGCATATTTAAAAAGTTCAGACCCTTAGGTAACTATTTGTTTTTTTGTTTTGTTTTTTTAATTGTAATTTTTTTTCCCATTACATTTTATTTGGGTAATTTTTTGGTGTTGGGGAATAAACAGTTAATTTTTAATGTTATAATATGTGTAAAATGGTATGCAAAATGTTTGTAGATGTAGTTTTACTATTTGGCCACAAGATGGCCACCTTGAGGTTTTTTCTCCTTGTGCTTCTCGCTAACCGGAAGGACAAGGATGGGGAAATTATTATTTTTTTTTTTGCAGAAAGACTGAAGCCTCTATTAAGAGCTTCGGTTTTTCTGCTGGGGACACTGATCGGTGATCGGGAACCATGTTCCCGTTCACTGATCCCAGGGCTACGGGGGGACAGCACGGGAGCGCGCCGAAACGAGGTTCCGCAGCAGAGCAGCCATCACGTCCGGGCGGCTGAAATGGTTAAAGGGGCACTATGTCAAAAAATTGTAAAATTTAAAATATGTGCAAACTTAAACAAATAAGAAGTATGTTTTTTTTCCAGAGTAAAATGAGCCATGAATGACTTTTCTCCTATAAAGCAGAGGGACACCAAGAGCCCCAATAGTGTAATTTGTCTTGGGGACAACAAAATAAATGAGAAGTTAAAATTATACTTACAAACCAGGGTTACCAGTAGGCAACCACTGTATAGGCAGGTGGGGAGAACAATCCTGACCCCACTCAGGAATAAAAAGTCGCTCTCTGTAGACAGGAAAATAGGGTAACAACCCTCCACCCAGGGTGGACTCAATGTAGTGTATAAGATACAGAGGCGCCAAAAGAATAAAAGGTAATTAAATGAACTTAAAAAACCAACTGGTTTTTCTGTCACAGAGGCGCCGAGCTCGCTGATATAATACAGATGCTGTGACTCCTACTGTATTTTGCCTGAGGAAGTGGGATGTATGGCCTGTGAAACGCGTTGCATTGTTTTTTGGAGTTCCGAATAAATTGTTGACTGTCTGAATCGCAGTCCTTGCCTGTGTCTGTTTGGAGGGGGTAAGACCACCGCTGCCTCCTCTGTTTAACCAGTTGGTTTTTTAAGTTCATTTAATTACCTTTTATTCTTTTGGCGCCTCTGTATCTTGTACACTACTTTTCTCCTATGTTGCTATCACTTACAGTATGCAGTAGAAATCTGACAGAAGTGACAGGTTTTGGACTAGTCCATCTCTTCATAGGGCCTCTCAGCAAGGCTTTTATTCTTTATGAAGATATTCCCTAAAAAGAATTTAAAAACAATGATGCTGGCCGGCTTCCCAGCTCACTACAGTTTTTTGCCAGTTGGACAGAGCAACTGCTGTTCACTAAGTGCTTTTGAAAATAAATAAATCCCTGAGAATCCCCTATGAAGAGATGGATTAGTCCAAAACCTGTCACTTATGTCCGAATTCTACTACCTACTGTAAGTGACAGCAACATAGAAAAGCAATTTATGGCTCATTTTACTCTGGAAAAAAATGTACTTCTTATTTGTATGTTTGCACATATTTTAAATTTTACAGTTTTTCACCATAGTACCCCTTTAACTGCAGCTCAAGAGGTCAGCAGGACTGCCAGGCAGCTGGTAGTGTTGAGAAGGAAAAAAAATATGGTAGCCACAATATCCCTCGCAGTTCAAGTTCCCTTTAATACCGTGTTTTTTCTTGGCATGAACCAGTAAATGTAGTACATGATTCAACCTCGTTGAAAGCAACTTAAAGGGAAGGTTCAGGGAAACGTTTAAAAAAATAAAAATCCATATACACTTACCTGCGGCTTCCTCCAGCCCGTGGCAGGCAGGAGGTGCCCTCGCCGCCGCTCCAGAGGCTTCCGGTCGTCTTCGGTGGCCGACCCGACCTGGCCAGGCCGGCTGCCAGGTCGGGCTCTTCTGCGCTCCAAGGACGGGCTCTTCTGCATCCCACGCTGGCGCGCTGACGTCATCGAACGTCCTCCGGGCTTTACTGCGCAGGCGCAGAACTACTGCGCCTGCGCAGTACAGCCCGGAGGACGTCCGATGACGTCAGCGCGCCCGCGTGGGACGCAGAAGAGCCCGTCCTTGGAGCGCAGAAGAGCCCGACCTGGCAGCCGGCCTGGCCAGGTCGGGTCGGCCACCGAAGACGACCGGAAGCCTCTGGAGCGGCGGCGAGGGCACCTTCTGCCTGCCACGGGCTGGAGGAAGCCCCAGGTAAGTGGATATGGATTTTTATTTTTTTAAACGTTTCCCTGAACCTTCCCTTTAAGCCACAATTTTTACAACATGGCTCAATAAGATTCATATAATTGCAGGTCCATGCCAGGTTTGAGTTAAACTGTTGAGGGCTTCACCCATCAAACTATTTTTTTCTCCTTCTTGCATGCATCCATCAAGGTTTAAAGCAAGAGAGCGACAAGTGTCTGAGAATTTTGTTTATACTTCTACTGCGATTCCATGGATTCCATCTAGCCCAGGGATTATTTTTTTTTGGGGGGGGGGGGGGGGAAGGAGGAATTAAGTTTATGCCATCTGGATTTCTTTTCCAGTTAAAGGGTACATCAAGCATGTCTTGTTGCTAGGGTCAACAACCTTGGAAAGCTGACCGATGGGTAAATTGCTGAATCTGTATATGAAGCCAAAGTTTTAGAGACCTATAGATATTTGTAGTATTTTTCTTTGGGACCTTGTACCTATTTGCCATGGTGGTCTTTGAGATGACCAAACGCCTTGTTCATATTATAAATCGCCAGCACTATTGCAAGCACTGAGCAATTTATTGAGCTTCTTTTTAAAGCACCTTTTCCCTGCACTTAGAAAAGTGCTTTTCTAAGCTCTTTTGCTCAGTGATGACTTTGTTCACTTTCTGACGTCAGTCAGGAAGTGAACTCTTGTACCCAGAAATGAATGAATACAATGTATTTATTCTTAAACGTGTAGAGGGTAGAATGGTTCATTCTTGTAACCTCTGAGGAAGCATTGGTTTAACGTGAAACACCTGTCAAGCTTTGTTTAACCCCAGTTGTCAATAGCTTGTTATGTGATTCCTGTGATTTAAAAAGTGAAGTAGCATCTACAGTGCCCCAGTCTACTCTCTACGTTTAACAACAAAATGTAGGAATGAGGATATATTCCCTTAGGGTGCGATCTGGCCTGTGCAAGTCCAATAGGTTCAGGCTGCTCCAAACTCCACAATAGGCAACATGTAAAAAACAGAAAAGGGGTGCTCTGAAACTTCCTGTAATTAAAAATGAGTATGCCTTGTAGGACAGCTCTCACCTCGTAAAGATGCGGCTGGCAGTCCATACTCAGCCGAATAGCGTTTGCGTCCCGCTTAGAAAAGCCAGGGAAAAGACTTTCTACGATCTCCTGGGGCTCCATGGGATGTGGGTGACATCACTTCCGGATAACCAGCGTACACTAACACCATAGCAACCAGGCGTACCACTCGTCAGCAGGCGGAAGCGGTAAGCTGCCTGTGTCCGCTATTGGTGATTGAAACAGCGCTGTCCGCTTAGTACAGCGATGGTAAGGGCACAGAGGGACTTGGATGAATATAAAAAATTATCAAAAAGTAAGACAACGCGTTTCACGGAGGTGCATCCTCCGTTTTTTCAAGTCAAGATAGAATAACAAACATGGCGACATGTGATCTTATAAGATAAGGAATGACCTAATTAAAAAATTAGCCAATAGGCACTGTATGGGCTGGATAAGAGTGTTGTAAATAACCAAGTATAAGGGTACAGGTGTTATTGTTAATACAAGGACCTAGCAACCAACCTTATGCAAGGAGCAGATAGTTGTATATAGGCTTCATGCTTGATTACTCACTTACAGCTATATGCTCCTTGCATAAGGTTGGTTGCTAGGTCCTTGTATTAACAATTCCACTTGTACCCTTATACTTGGTTATTTACGGCACTCTTATGTTTGTATTTATATCTTGACTTGAAAGAACGGAGCATGCACCTACGTGAAACGCGTTGTCTTGGATGAATATAAAAGATTTATTAAAAAGTAAGAACGCGTTTCACATAGGTGCATGCTCCGTTATTTCAAGTCAAGATATAACAACAAACATAAGAGTGCCGTAAATAACCAAGTATAAGGGTACAGGTGGAATTGTTAATACAAGGACCTAGCAACCAACCTTATGCAAGGAGCATATAGTTGTAAGTGAGTAATCAAGCATGAAGCCTATATACAACTATATGCTTCTTGCATAAGGTTGGTTGCTAGGTCCTTGTATTATTAACAATAACACCTGTACCCTTATACTTGGTTATTTACGACACTCTAATCCAGCCCATACAGTGCCTATTGGCTAATTTTTTAATGAGGTCATTCCTTATCTTAGAATAACAAACATGGCGAAATGTGATCTTTATATCTTGACTTGAAAAAAACGGAGGGTGCACCTCCGTGAAACGCGTTGTCTTACTTTTTGAAGCATTTTTTATATTCATCCAAGTCCCTCTGTGCCCTTACCATCGCAGTACTAAGCGGACAGCGCTGTTTCAATCACCAATGGCGGACACAGGCAGCTTACCGCTTCCGCCTGCTGAAGAGCGGTACCCCTAGTTGCTATGGTGTTAGTGTACGCTGGTTATCCGGAAGTGACATCCCCCACATCCCATGGAGCCCCAGGAGATCGCAGAAAGCCTTGCCCCCCCCCCCCCTTTTCTAAGTGGGACGCAAACTCTATTCGACTGAGTGCGGACTGCCAGCCGCATCTTTACGAGGTGATATCTGTCCTACCAGGCATACTCGTTTTTAATTACTGGAAGTTTCAGAGCGCCCTTTTCTGTTTTTTTACATGCTCTCTACGTTTAACCTCCTTGCCGGTTATCCCGAGCTCAGCTCGGGGTAACCTGCGCAGGAGGATTTCTCAGGCCCCGCTGGGCCGATTTGCATAATTTTTTTCCTACACGCAGCTAGCACTTTGCTAGCTGCGTGTAGTACGCGATCGCCGCCGATTCGCTGCTACCCGCAGCGCCGACCTGGGCTCGCTACATGATTTTTAAAAAAAAAGTGCTGCGCTGCCTCCTTGCCGGATTAATTAGACCGGCAAGGAGGTTAAGATTGCCTGGCTTTCTGGGAAGAGCTCGTGGATCTTTCACACTATCCAGGTTTAGCCATCCAGTGTCTCCAGCAAGTATTGAGTGCCAGTCTGTGTCTTCTTAAACCTACAGTTGACAATGTATTTATTCACAGAATCAAAAAAAAAAAAGCTTTGTATAGCGATTTCCCTATACCTTTCATTGAGCCAAAATGCTCAGAAAATGGTACATGTAGCGCATTTGCGATTTCAATGAAATTGAAACGCTTTCATGTAAACGCTCTCATATGGAATCATTGCACAAGCGCTTTTGGGGCGATTTCTAAAATCATCAGAGCTTTAAAAAAAACCTGCAAACTCTGTGTGAACAAGCCCCTGCTCATAAAAGTTTGTTGTTTACTGAAAATAAAAGATCTTGGACTGTGTAAGTTCCTTTTATAGTTGGGTGTGTTCCCTTTGTTTTTTGAGACCGGCCTAATATTTTTCTGTAGACTGTGCATTGATTTAATTGTCCTTTAAATTTCCTCTAAAGGTCTGGCCAAATTTAATCATTTGATGCATCTTAAATGCATCTATGACTGCCTCACACACCAGAAACAAGCATGCAGCTAATTCAGTTAGAGCACTATGCTTGTTCAGGGTCTACGGCTAAAAGTATTAGAGGCAGAAGATCACCAGGGCAGCTAAGCAATTTGCATAATTTTAAAAGTCGATAATAAGGCCAAATCCCTCTCGCTTTAGGTGTCCTTCATGCTAGGTACAATTTTCTGTCAGATCAACTATTTCTAACGGTCTGATCTGATTTTCCGATCGATTTTTCATGGAAGTGAACTGAAAAGGAATCGGAGAATCTATCAGAAATTAGATCGGACCTGTTGGAAATAGTCGATCTGACAGTAAATGTGTCAGAAAATTGTCTACCTAGCATTAAAGGGGAACTGAAGAGAGAGGTATATGGAGGCTGTCATGTTTATTTCCTTTTAATCAATACCAGTTGCCTGGCAGCCCTGCTGGTCTATTTCTCTGCAGTAGTATCTGATTAAAACCAGAAACAAGCATGCAGCTAGTCTTGTCAGATCAGACTTATAAGTCTGAACCACTGAAACACCTGATCTGCTGCATGCTTGTTCAGGGGCTATGGCTAATAGTATTAGAGGCAGAGGATCAGCAGGGCTGCCAGGCAACTGGTATTGTCTAAAAGGAAATAAACATGACAGCCTCCATATACCTCTCTCTTCAGTTCCCCTTTAAGGGGGGAAGCCTCTGTGTAGGCTTGGTGTGAACAGAGTATTCTTAGGACATTGTCAACTTTTTTTCTCATTTCTAGTCTAGTGAAGAGATGCCATAAGAGATTGCAGATTTACAGTAGCAGTAATTTTCTGCCTCTATACTGTGACAATGGATTTAGAATTTAACTAGTTCACCACTAAGGGGGTTTTCCCCTTATGGACAGAGCAGTTTTTACATTTCAGCGCTCCTCCCTTTCATTCACCAATACTTTATCACTACTTATCACAAGAAAATGATCTATATATTGTTTTTTTTTGTTGTTGGTTTTTTTTTTTTTTTTTTTTTTTTTTTTTTGCTACCAATTAGGCTTTTTGGGGTAGTACATTTTGCTAAGAATTATTTTATTCAAAATGCATTTTGACAGGAATAAGAAAAAAAATTCTTTCTCAGTTTTTAGCCATTATAGTTTTTTAAATAATACGTGCCACTATAATTAAAACCCACATATTTGTTGTCCTGGTTAATACACCAGTTAAATTATGTCCCTATAACCATGTATTGCGACAATATTTTATTTGGAAATTAAAGCATGTTTTTTCAGTCTTGAGTCCGTCACTAACTATAAGCCCTTATTTGCAAAATAACAGCAATATACCCTCCTAGACCTATAAGGACCAGGCAAATTTCTAATGATCGGTGCTGCGTGGGCTCTACAGCCCGCAGCACTGATCAGGATTACACCAGGGCGATTAGACTCCTCCCCCCCCCTTTTTTCCCCCACTAGGGGGATGTCCTGCTGGGGGAGTCTGATCGCCGCCAGCCATTAGTGAGTAGCGGGGGGGGGGGGCTCCTCAAAGCCCCCCTCCGCAGCGATTTCCGCCCTCTCCCCGCTTACCTCCCTCTTGGTCTGTAATGCGCAGGACGGAGGTCCGTCCTGCGCATCCTAGGATAGGCTTTGGCCTATCATATGCCGGCGATCCCCGGCCAATCAGAGGCCGGGGATCGCCGATATACGTCACGGCACTGCTGCGCAGCAGCGCCGTATGATGTCCCGCGTGTTTACATTTTGCCGGCGAGCCGCGATCGGCGGCTCTCCGGCTGTTCACGGAGACACCCTCCGTGAACTGACATGGAAAGGCCGCTCAATCGAGCGGCCGTTTCCATGGTAACCCACTCAAGACCTGCTGACGCCTATGGGCGTTAGCCGGTCCTTAAGTGGTTAAAAAAAGATTGGTCACTAAGGTAACTATTTGTTGTTGGTTTTTTTAGTTTTTTTTTTAAATGTCACTTTTTTTAATAAGTGTTTTATTTTGGTAACTATGGGAGGAGAGGTTTGGGGTTAATTCATGGGGGTATTGGGTATTTCATGTATTTATTGTGATATGTAGGTGTAATTTTACTATTTGGTCACTCGAGGTCCCTCTACTTTTATTCCTTCTGTGTTCTGTGAATAGTACACAGGAAGTAATGCGTGTATGCTTATAAATGAAGATTGTAAAACAAAATAAGCAATGCTATCATTACTTTCACTACAGTCCCTCTAACATGAATCATTGTGTGGTGTTTCTAATCTGTGTCCAATAAAAAAAAAAAACTACCCTATCCTTGAACATTTAAATGTGTTTTCTAGTTATTCTAGTGAACATATAGTAAAGGTTTACATAGTTAGTTTGGTTGAAAAAAAACAATCGTCCAAGTCCAACCAGAAAAATAAATAATAAAAATAAAACACCATCCTGAACCTGTACATATCCCAATTGATTCAGGGGAAGGTGGTAAACCTTACAAGGCCTGAGCCAATTAGCCTTAAAAGGGAAAAATTCCTTCCTGACTCCAGAAGCAGATAAATCCGTGGATCAACTCTTCCGGGAATTGCCTTATAGCCGTGGTTGCCCTTCAATGCAAGGAAAGCATCCAATCCCTCTTTAAATGCAGTTATAGAGTTTGCCATAACTACTTCCTGAGGTAAGATGTTCCAGATTTTAACCACTCTCACTGTAAAGGACCCCTTTCTAAATAGATTGCAAAAACTTTTTTCCTCCACCTGCAAATCATGTCCTCTTGTCCGTTGTACAACCATAGGGACAAAAAGCTCATTAGCCAAGCTTTTGAATTGCGCTTTGATGTACTTATACATGTTGATCAGGTCACCTCTCAGTCGCTTTTTTTCCAAGCTAATTAAGCCCAGTTTGTCGAACCTTTCTTGGTAAGTGAGATCTTCCATCCCTCTGATTAACCAATTAACGGCAAACGTCCTGTTTGAGCCTGTTAACGGCAACAGGACGTTTTAATAAGTTGCTCGCTCCTGCCGCCGCTCCGCACGTGTGCGCACTACTACTGCCGCAGTTACCCTTCGGGTCTTCGTGTTCCGAGATTGGGGAAGAGGTCCTCTACCCAATCGCAATGCCAGGAATGAATGGACGTGACCACGATCAGCGGCCGCGTCCATTCATAAAACAGAAAACCGTCACTGTTCAGTAAAATATAAAGGGAAAAAAAAAAAAAGTCAACACTTCCTAAACAGGAGTGTTTACTTTTTGGCCACAAGTGTTCACTAGCGCCATCTTGTGGCCAAAATGAAAATTACACATACATACATGCATACATACATACATACATACACTTGTACACAATATTAATAAAATTAATAACTTACACTTGTATACAATTACCTAACTTGTCGACCAGTATTCCGAAGTCCTTCTCCAAATCAATTGTTCCCAGCTGAATGCGATTTATTTTATGATGATCTACCATTGGTACGTCCAATGTGCATAACTTTACATTTATCAACATTAAATTTCATCTGCCCTGTGCCTGCCCATATGGCCATGTTGTCAAGGTCCTGTTGTAATATGTCACTATCAGGTTTTGTGTTGATGATTCTGCATAATTTTGTATCAGCAAAGATGGGTACATTACGCTTTGTTCAGTCAATAAATACATTGAAAAGAATAGGACCAAGTATTGACTCCTGTGGTACCCCACTGCTTACAGTTTCCCATTTTGAGTATGCTCCGTTTACCACTCTTTGACTTCTATCCCTTAACCCAGTTCTCTATCCCCCATACTCCTTTTCTCCTATTCCCTGTATCCTCAACTTTTGTACCAGGCTTTTGTGGGGAACAGTGTCAAAAGCCTTTGGAAAGTCCTAGTACACTACATATATAGCTTCCCCAAGATCTAAATTTTCATTCACCACTTCATAAAAGGCTGAGCATGTTGGTGAGACAGGACCTGTCTTTAGTAAAACCATGCTGTCGAACTGAAATAAGATTTTGTGCTACACAATTGTGTACAGAATCCTGTGGGGATACCTTCGAACAGTTTACACACAACTGATGTTAAGCTTACTGGTCTATAGTTTCCTGGTTCTGATTTTTTTTTCCCTTCTTGAATAACGGGAAAACATCAGCTGTACACCAGTCATAAGGAACTGACCCACTTGAAAGAGAATCACAGAAAATAAGATAAAGTAGCTTATCGATAACTGAACTCAACTCCTATAATACCTGGGAATGGATGCCATCTGGGCCAGGTGCCTTGTCTATCTTAATCTTATGTAATCGTTCCTGCACACCTTCCTGTGTTATACTGGGAATACACCATAAGTTTTTTCAGCAGATAGAGGGTTAGATAGATAACTTCCGACATGTCCGATCTTATTTTCGACTGTTTTTCTGATTTATTTCTCATAGAAGTGAATGGAAATTGATAAGAAAAGATAAGAAAATCGATCGGAAATAAGATTCGACAGTAAATCGACTGAAAAATCTCATTGTGTATTCCCATTCCCAGCATTAGACATGCTGAATGAGGAAGATTGGGAACAACCCAGGGCCATATCAGTTAAAGGCCTCACATTGGTAAAGACAGAAGCAAAGCAAGCATTTAAAATTTCTGCTTTAGCTCGGTCCTTCACAATCAAGTTTCCTGCCTGATCTTGTAAAAGTCCTATATACTGTACCTTTTCTTTTAGAGGTTATATATTTGTAAATGTTTTTGGGATTTTACTTTATATCACTAGCCACTTTTTTTTTCCACTTCCAGTTTCGCAAGTCTGATTACTTTTGTTGCAGTTTTTGTTACATTCCCTATAATTCTTTAGTGCAGATGCAGTCCCCTCATTCTTTAGGGCACTAAAGAAATTATTTTTTATACTTAACCATGTCTAAAACAGTATTATTTATCGATACTGGCTTTTTTTTTTTTTTTTTTTGATATAACATTTTTATTTCCAATTTCTACAATAGTCATTAAGAATTAATTTATTCTCCCAGTCTACCAGTCTTAGCGTGTCCCTGAGCTTGTTAAAGTTAGCCTTTTTAAAGAGACTCTGTAACAAATTTTTCAGCCTTAGTTCTTCTATCCTATAAGTTCCTATGCCTGTTCTAATCTGCTCTGGCTTACTGCAGTCTTTCCTAACTGCACTGTCTCTGTAATAAATCAATGTATCTTTCCTCTGTCCTGTTTGTCGGGCTAAGGCTTGATTGTGTGGAATGTGCAGGGCTGCTTGTGATTGGTAGAAGCGATACACACCCTCTGCAGGCCCCCTGCACACTCTGAATGACTCACACACTATGCTTAGCTGAGCCTATTAGAAGCTGGTTAGTTTGTTTGTAAACACTGCCTAAAACTGTTAATTACAAGCCAGGAATGCAGCAGAGAGTGGCAGAAACAGCACAGAGGGGCACAGGAGAAAATAATGAATAGAATGGTATGCTTTTTATTGTAAGAATATTAGAGTACAGATTCTCTTTAAAATTCATAGTTTGTCCCCTTGTTTACAACCCTGTTTAGTAGGTCAAATATTACCCTCTTTATGACTTGTTTTTTTTTTTTACTTTCTGCAGAAACTAAGCAAAAAGCAGCATACCGTAACCTATGATGTAGATGAAGCCCACCTCCTCATTACATTTCTTGATGAACCAAAAATGAATATAACTGTTTCTCTCACCTGCTCTGACCTGGGTGCTAATAAAGAAGAAAAGAAAGAGAATGTAGAGAAAGAAGAAGAAACAAAAGAAGAAACAAAAGAAGAAACAGAAGAAACAAAAGAGGAAACAAAAGAAACAAAAGAAGAGGAAACAAAAGAAAAAGAGGAGGAAAAAGAAGAAGAAATGGAGAAAGAGGACAAAGGTAAGCATATTGAGTTCAGTAGGAACATAGATTATCTGCTAACCTAGTGGTTCTCAAAGTGGGTGCCACGCTGTGCCCTGCTGTGTATGTGTTTAGACAGCGCATTTTTTTTCTTTTTTGAAAGGCGGCCGCCAATTGCTGTGCTTTGTCCCCGGCTCACGGCGATGTGGGGCTCTGATTGGTCCGCTGCTCTCTCCTGTGGGCGGATACAGTAGAGTGTACTGTATCCGCCCACAGGAGAGAGCAGCGGCCAGAGCCCCACATCGCTGTGAGCCGGGGACAGAGCACAGCAATCGGTGCGTGTTTCAAAAAAAAAAAAATGCGCTGTCTAAACATACGAGTAGAGCCAGCAAATAGTATGGACTCTACCTTCTCCAGCCAGCACAAAGTAAGGCTCTTCACCTGCCCCTTGGGCAGGAAGGAGGGGGGGTGCACAGGTAGGGTAGTTAAGGGCTGCACACATTTCTAATTGGGGGGGGGGGGGGTATGGCGATTCTTTCGAGCCCCACACGTTTTTTTCTGGGGGGTTAATCTCAGGCCTCACACATGATGTTACCTGGCAGGGGGAGGGGTTGCTCTAAGGCTACACATGTTATGTTACCTGGGAGGGTGTAATTCTTTTGCCCTCTGATTGTTGTGGGGAATGAGACTCTTATGATGACAGTGTATGTGTGGGGCTGACATGTGTCTGAGTGGATCTCAAGGAAAGGATAAAGGTGCCTTTTATGTGAGGTAGAGGTTGTTTCAAGAGAGGGCTTGTGATGGATGATTTTGTGTGGGTGTGTGTGTGTGTGTGTGTGTGTGTGTGTGTGTACACAGTGTGTGTCTGTGTGTCAAACACGCATAATTTTTTTCTGGCGGAGTTGATTATTGTGATCAAATCTGTTGGTTATCTGTCAGAGCCGCATCATTTGTAAAAATCGATCATAAATTACAATCGGACTGTAAATTTCAATCAGTCTGAAACATCGGGGGAGCGATGGTAGATCGACAGCCCATAGGGGTGCCTTGAAAAATTTCTAAATCGCCAAGGGTGGCTTCAACCGGAAAAGTTTGAGAACCACTGTGCTAACCAAAAAAACTTTGGTGAGGTGCACAGTTCTGTTTGAGTTGATGCACTATCTAGAACATCTATGGCATAACTAGCAAAATAAAGTTATGATGCAGTGGCACCCTCCTTATAAATTGATTGCTGTTTAAAATGGTGCATTAAACTGCGTTGTAGCATGCTTGTCATTTAGATTGGCCACAAGATGCTAATAATTCTGCCATGCATGCACATTTGATGCAATTTATATGCAGCTTGCGATTGGGACATTAAACTACACTTCCTGCTGAATTTGATTGGTCTGATTCCAAGATACATACAATTTGCATTATATTTGTGTGCCACGCAGAATTATTAGCATAATATTGGCGAACTCTATTTTTACATTCAACTGTTCCTCGGATCCTGAATGGGAGCGATTTTAAAGAGAACCTCAAGTGTAAAAGTGAAATCCACATAATCACCTTGGGCAGCAGAAGCTATTAGCTAAGCAAGCTTTCAAACTTAAAATCATGTTCACTGTGCAGCAGAAATTATTAAAAATGAATATACCAGACCAGATTAAAAACTACCTAAGGTAAGCACAGAGGTATGTTCATGCTGGTGCCACATACTACTTCTGTGCTTAGTCCATTTCTTTTTGCCAATTTTGCAATGGTTTTGATTGATTCTATTTCAGCTAGGCTATCAATAAAAAGAAAATTACCTTTACACTGGAGAAAATGGTTTATGTAGTATAACACCACAGTTGTTGATCATGATTGTAATCTAGGTGAGAGACTTATGGCTTACACCAGTATTAGTACTAGTACACCCCTTCAACTTCTTTAGAAACACTACCAGCACTAGGGTCAATTTGAAAAAGACAACCTCTTGATATGATGCTGAACACATGCACTCAACTTCTTTGGTAGACCACGGCGAGGCCTGTCCTGCATGGAGCCTGTCCTGCATGGAACCTGTCCTGTTAAAGTGAACCCGAGATGAGTGATATGGAGGCTGCCATATGTATTTCCTTTTAAAGAATACTAGTTGCTTGGCAGTCCTGCTGATCTATTTGGCTGCAGTAGTGAACTGAATTAAACCAGAAGCAAGCATGCAGCTAATCTTCTCAGTTCTGACAATTATTGTCAGAAACCCCTGACCTGATGCATGCTTGTTCAGGTTCTATGGTTGAAAGTATTAGATGCAGAGGACCAGCGGGGCAGCCAGGCAGCTGGTATTGCTTAAAAGTATTGGCAGCCTCCATATTATTCTCACCTTGGTTTCCCTTTAAACTGCTGTATCGTCTTGGCCACTGTGCTGCAGTTTAGTTTCTGGTAGAGTGGGTTTTCCTACTCCTGTAGTAACAGGAAGAGCATTCTGGGTTTGGTGGAAGTTACATCTACATACCTTTTAAATAAAACATTTGTTAAAAAAATTGACAGCATTTAAAAAAAATACATCAATGGCTATTATCTTAGGGACTGTATTTCTGTGTTTTGTTTTGTTTTATTAGTATTTCTGTTATGAAGATATATTACTGCTATTTTGCAAATAATGGCTTGTAATTAGTGATATAATTTAAACTAACACAAATTTTATTAGCAAATATACCTTTGCTAATAAAATATTGTCGCCATACCTTGTACATGACACCTAATTTAAACAATGTATTAACTGAGACAAATGGGCATATAAAATGTGAGTTTATCTACAGTGGCATGTTTATTTTAAGTGTGTTGGCTGAAAAATGATTTGATTGAAAACTGAATTAATTTTTTTTATTACTGTTAAAATGCATATAGAATAAAATAAACTACCACCCAAAGAAAAGCCCAATTTGGGGCGAAAAAAACAATGTAAAGATTATTTAGGTGTAATAGTTATTTTCGAATGAATGAAAGTAGCGCTGAAATGTGAAAATTGCTCTGGTCCATAAGGGGAGCACAACACAAACTCTAGTGACCGAGTCATGCAAGCTACCTACAGACTACCTGAGCAGTTTGGACACTGAATTTGCACAACATATGTATCTGGAAATGCACTTATAAACTGACGTATCTTGAAAGTTTGTAA
Source organism: Hyperolius riggenbachi (assembly GCF_040937935.1). Lineage (NCBI taxonomy): Eukaryota > Metazoa > Chordata > Amphibia > Anura > Hyperoliidae > Hyperolius > Hyperolius riggenbachi. The sequence continues at coordinate 300,813,408 of NC_090646.1, read as the reverse complement.
TGTGAATTTTGATTCAATGTGTTATGAATTTGGATACAGCTTTACTGTAAAACTATGTACACACGTAAGTGTCTCTTTCCCAAAATGATTGTACAGAAGTTGTGTGAGGTTCCAATCAATTTTGTTGATGGTCTCTGCTCTAAAACTGCAATGTACTCCATATTCCAGATGAGCTCTTACAAGAGGGCTAAACACAGGCAGTATTATGCTAGCGTTCTGAGTTTTTATTACCCTTTTAATGCATCCCAATTTATTTGATCAAGCAGCTGCAGTTAAAGCGAATACCGTATAATTTCGGGATGCATCAAAGAGAACCCGAGGTGGGTTTGAAAAATCCTACTAGTACACAGAGGCACATTCTGCATACAATGCCCAGCCTCTGTGTCCTTAGTGCCCCCCAGTCGCCCCCCTTGCTCTGCTGTCCCCCATAAAAAAACCCGCCAGGCTAGCGACACGCAGATTGTCGCTAGCTGGCTGTTTACCTGAAGGCTGTCTGTCACCGCCGCTCCCCCGCCTCCTCTATAGCGCGGCTCCCCACCTGTGTCCCTACCCGCCTCCGTAAGATTCCTCTAATCGGCAATTCTCTTTAAGCGCGTCACTTCCAAGGGTTTTTCCCCTTAAACACTAGAGCTATATCTTGGGGGTTTTTTCGCCACCAATTAGGCATTCTTTGGGTGGTACTTTTTGCTAAGCATTTTTATTCTAACTGAATCTTAATGGGAATAAGAATAAATAACTGAAAAAAAAATTATCAGTTTTCGGCCATTATAGTTTTAAAATAATACATAGTACCGTAATTAAAACCCACACATTTTGTTTGCCCAATGCCGTGCATTCCTTTCTTTTGCGTACTATTCGTATGCAAACCAGGAAGCAATGCCTGGACGTGTAAGTATCCGCTTTTGTGAATGACTCAGCATTTCATTGATCGCCGTCGCTCATTCACACAGGGACTTGGATTAATGAATGGGAACTGCATCCCATTCAATCCCCACTCTACCGATCGGTGGGAGGTGAGAGTGGGAGTGCTCGGCAGCAAGGGAGGAGTAGCTACCATCCTGCAAGGTAAAGCAGTGACATAGTTCTTCATCGCCGGGGCAGGGAAAGTGGTTAGAAGTGAAATAAAAACTCCAGAGGCTAACATAGAGCAGGTGCAGAGAACATCAATGAAAGTGATTAAAGGGATTGAAGGTGTCACTTGCCAAGAAAAGTTAGAACTTTAGAACTTGGCTTATTTAGTCTGGAGAACAAGACACCTTAGAGGCGATCTAATTAACATGTATTATGATTACATCAAAGGGCAATATAAAATTTTGGCAGATTAGCTTTTTGTCCATAGGCTTGTGCAATGGACATAATCGGCATACAGAGGAAAAAAGTTTTTGTCATTTATTTAGGAAACAGGTCTTTATAGTAAGTTATTACAATATGAAATGTATTACCACAGGAAATAGTTGTGCAAATTCTATACCTGTGTTTTAAAAGGACTATGAGCAGTGGCCTAAAATGAAAATCAGGACTTACCTGGGGCTTCCTCGAGGTCGTCCTTACTGCGCCTGCGGGAATCGCCGCTGTTGATCAAGTCCACGTTGTCCGCAGCATACTGCGCAGGTCTAGTAGTTCTGCGCCTGCGCAGTATGCTGCAGACAATGTGAACTTTGATTAACAGCTGCGCTCGCACAGGTGCAGTAGAAGAAGAGGTCGACCTCTGCACACTGCGTGGACCCTGGGCTGGCGGCTGCGATCGGAGGTGCAGCGTGGGACATGTCTGCTTCAAAGGGCTGGAGAAAACCCCCGCTAAGTATATCATGGGGCAGCATAAAATGTTTGATGCTTCCTTTAAACGTTGTTCTCGGCTTTTGTGTTCAATTGACATACTGCGTGCTGCTGTTGTCGCTGTTGCAAAAAAAAAAAAAAAAATCTCAACAAACATTTGATATTAACCACTTGCCGACCGCCCACAGCCGATGGGCGGCGGCAAAGTGGACGCCGAAAGGACCGCAATACGCCCATGGGCGTTGCGTCCTTTTGGCCTACTGGGGGAGCGATCGCGTCACTGGTGACGCGCGCTTCCCCGGCAACTCGCTCCGCCCACCTGTGACGACAACCCGCCGGCCATTGGGAAGCGCCGGCGGTTGTTAACCCCACGATCGCCGCTACAAAATGTATAAATACACTTTGTAATGTATACAAAGTGTGTTATACAATCTGCCTTCTGCCCTGGTGGTCCCAGTGTCCGAGGGACCACCAGGGCAGGCTGCAGCCACCCTAGTCTGCACCCAAACACACTGATCTGCCCCCTGATCGCCCACAGCACCCTTCAGACCCCTGCCCACCCCCCAGACCACTGTTTGCACCCAATCACCCCCCTAATCACCCATCAGTCACTGTCAACGCTGTTATTATTTTTTATTCCCTAAACTGCCCCCTGGGGACACCTGATCACCCCCCCCCCCCGTATACTGTATGCATCTATCCCCCCTGATCACCTGTCAATCACCCATCAATCCCCTCTGTCACTGCCACCCATCAATCAGCCCCTAACCTGCCCCTTGCGGGCAATCTGATCACCCACCCACACCATCAGATCGCCTGCAGACCCGACGCCAGATCACCTCCCAAGTGCATTGTTTATAACTGTTCTCTCCTCTAAACACCCACTAATTACCCATCAATCACCCCCTGTCACCACCTGTCACTGCTACCTATCAGATTAGACCCCTATCTGCCCCTAGGGCACCCAATCACCCGCCCACACGCTCAGATTGCCCTCAAACCCCCCCGCCCTTATCAATTCGCCAGTGCATTATTTACATCTGTTCTTCCCTGTAATAACCCACTGATCACCTGTCAATCACCCATCAATCACCCCCTGTCACTGCCACCCATCAATCAGCCCCTAACCTGCCCCTTGTGGGCAATCTGATCACCTACCCACACCATCAGATCGCCTGCAGACAGGCCGTCAGATCACCTCCCAAGTGCATTGTTGATATCTGTTCTCTCCTCTAAACACCCACTAATTACCCATCAATCACCCCCTGTCACCACCTGTCACTGCTACCTATCAGATTAGACCCCTATCTGCCCCTAGGGCACCCAATCACCCGCCCACACCCTCAGAACGCCCTCGGTCCCAGCCCTGATCACCTCGCCAGTGCATTGCTTGCATCTATTCCCCCCACTAATTACACCTTGAGACACCCATCAATCACCTCCTGTCACCCCCTAGCACACCTACCCATCAGATCAGGCCCTAATTTGCCCCGTGTGGGCTCCTGATCACTCGGCCAAACCCTCAGATCCCCCTCGACCCCCTTCCGATCACCTCCCCAGTGCATTGATTGCATCTATTTTCCCCTCTAACCACCCCCTGAGACACCCATCAATCACCTCCTGTCACCCTACAGCACTCCTATCCATCAGATCAGGCCCAATACAACCTGTCATCTAAAAGGCCACCCTGCTTATGACCGGTTCCACAAAATTCGCCCCCTCATAGACCACCTGTCATCAAAATTTGCAGATGCTTATACCCCTGAACAGTCATTTTGAGACATTTGGTTTCCAGACTACTCACGGTTTTGGGCCCGTAAAATGCCAGGGCGGTATAGGAACCCCACAAGTGACCCCATTTTAGAAAGAAGACACCTCAAGGTATTCTGTTAGGTGTATGACGAGTTCATAGAAGATTTTATTTTTTGTCAAAAGTTAGCGGAAATTGAATTTTATTTTTTTTTTTCCACAGTGTCATTTTTCACTAACTTGTGACAAAAAATAAAATCTTCTATGAACTCGCCATACACCTAACGGAATACCTTGGGGTGTCTTCTTTCTAAAATGGGGTCACTTGTGGGGTTCCTATACTGCCCTGGCATTTTAGGGGCCCTAAACCGTGAGGAGTAGTCTAGAATCCAAATGCCTCAAATTGACCTGTGAATAGGACGTTAGGCCCTTTAGCGCACCCAGGTTGCAAAAAAGTGTCACATGTGGTACCGCCGTACTCAGAAGTAGTATAATGTGTTTTGGGGTGTATTTTTACACATACCCATGCTGGGTGGGAGAAATCTCTGTAAATGGACAATTGTGTGTAAAAAAAAAAAAAAATCAAAAAATTGTCATTTACAGAGATATTTCTCCCACCCAGCATGGGTATGTGAAAAAATACACCCCAAAACACATTACACTACTTCTCCTGAGTACGGCAATACCACATGTGTGGCACTTTTTTGCGGCCCAACTGCGCTAAGGGGCCCAAAGTCCAATGAGCACCTTTAGGCTTTACAGGGGTGCTTACAATTTAGCACCCCCCAAAATGCCAGGACAGTAAACACACACCACAAATGACCCCATTTTGGAAAGTAGACACTTCAAGGTATTCAGAAAGGAACATAGTGAGTCCGTGGCAGATTTCGTTTTTTTTTTTTGTCGCAAGTTAGAAGAAATGGAAACTTTTTTTTTTTTTTTTTGTCACAAAGTGTCATTTTCCGCTAACTTGTGACAAAAAATCAAATCTTCTATGAACTCACCATGCCTCTCAGTGAATAGTTTGGGATGTCTTCTTTCCAAAATGGGGTCATTTGGGGGGTATTTATACTATCCTGGAATTTTAGCACCTCATGAAACATGACAGGTGGTCAGAAAAGTCAGAGATGCTTCAAAATGGGAAAATTCACTTTTGGCACCATAGTTTTACCCAAACCAATAAATATACACTGAATGGATTTTTTTTTTATCAAAGACATGTAGCAGAATAAATTTGGACAAAAATATATACAGAAATTTTACTTTATTTGAAAATTGTCAGCACATATAGTAAAAAAATCATTTTTTTGACAAAATTCATGTCTTTTTTGATGAATATAATAAAAACTAAAACTCACAGCAGCAATCAAATAGCACCAAAAGGAAGCTGTATTAGTGACAAGAAAAGGAGGTAAAATTCATTTAGGTGGTAGGTTGTATGACCGAGCAATAAACCGTGAAAGCTGCAGTGGTCTGAATGGAGAAAAAGGCTCTGGTCTTTAAAGAGACACTGAAGCGAGACTAATTCTCGCTTCAGGTCTTATATATAGCAGGGGCACGTGAGCCCCTGCTAAAACGCCGCTATCCCGCGGCTTAACGGGGGTCCCTTCACCCCCCAACCCACCCCCCGCAAAAGATGGTCGGAAAATGGTCGCTGGCTGTCTCTCTTCCTGGAGGCAGGGCTAACGGCTGCAGCCCTGCCTCCCAGCGCGTCTATCAGACGCGCATCGCCGCCTCTCCCCCGCCCCTCTCAGTGAAGGAAGACTGAGAGGGGCGGGGGAGAGGCGGGGGAGAGGCGGAGATACGCGTCTAACAGACGCGCATGGGGCAGGGCTGTGGCGGTTAGCCCTGCCCCAACCAGGAAGCGCTCCCCCGCTGCACGGAGGGGGTTTGGGGGGACAGGGACCCCCGTTAAGCCGCGCTATAGCAGCGTTTTAGCAGGGGCACGTATATGAGGTCTGAAGCGAGATCTATTCTCGCTTCAGACTCTCTTTAAGGGGTAGAAAGACTGTGGTCCTCAAGTGGTTAAGCAAAAGTCAAAGTTGTTTTGCTATGTTTTTTTTTTTGTTTGTTTTTTTTGTGGAACAAAAAGACATTACATTGAGAAATATTTGTATTTTTTTTTTTGTTTGTTTTTTTTGTTAGATGATTCTACTTCTGAAGAAAACATTTTACTTAATGAAGAGAAATGCAAGGAGTCTCTGGTTCACCTTCGCCAGGCTCAATGGTTCCAGGTAAAATGTTGACCACCTTATTTTGGTTTAGATCTACTGATACTCTTTAACCCTCCTGGCGGTTTGCAAAAAAATCGCCAGGGGGCAGCAAATCTTTTTTTTTTAAATTTTTTTTTTTTTTTCATGTAGCGAGACAAAGTCTCGCTACATGATAGCCGCTGCTCAGCGGCATCCCCCCAGCCCCTCCGATCGCCGCCGGCGATCGGAGATCCCGTTCAAAGAACGGGATCTCCTGGAGGGCTTCCCCCGTCGCCATGGCGACGGGCGGGATGACATCGACGTCGTGACGTCAGAGGGGACTCCGATCTGCCCCATAGCGCTGCCTGGCACTGATTGGCCAGGCAGCGCACGGGGTCTGGGGGGGGGGGGGGGGGGGGCGGCCGCGGCGAGAGGAATTGCGGCGGATCGGCGGGTAGCGGCGGCGATCGGGCACTGCACGCAGCTAGCAAAGTGCTAGCTGCGTGCAGCAAAAAAAAAATTATGCAAATCGGCCCAGCGGGGCCTGAGCGGTGCCTTCCGGCGGCATAGCCCGAACTCAGTTCGGGCTTACCGCCAGGAAGGTTAAACCTGTTCTATTCATATTTTAGTAATGTGACTGCAATATCTGTATTTCAAACAGTTAGAATACTTATTAAAGAAAACCTGTAACTTAAAGTTCCCCTGGGAGGTACTCGCCTCAGGTGGGGGAAGCCTCCGGATCCTAATGAGGGTTCCCCCGTCGTCCTGTGTCCCACGGCGGTCTCGCTGTGCCACTCCGAACAGCTGGGATGTAAATATTTACCTTCCCAGCGCAGGCGCAGTATCGGCTCTCTGCTTGGAGATGGGCGAACACACACACGCACGAGCGCTTGTCGAGCCTGAATTGCGAGTTGCTTCAGGGGAGCCAGCGCTGGATTGCCTGCAGCTACAGGGGAGGGGAAGGCCTCATTGGGGCCCTGAGGCTTCCCCCTCCCAAGGTGAGTACCCTCCAGGGGAACTTTTTTGTTAATCTCTTTAAAGTAAACCTCCAGACTAAAAATCGACTCAGCAGCACTGAAAGGCTTGGTGTTTCTTTAACGGTTTCACAGCATCAGAACTTTGTTTCTCTTATACAAGCCTCATTATTAGCTGCACAGAAGAAAACTGCCCGGGCTTTTTTCCCCCTAATGCTGTGCAAAGCATGATGGGATTTCTGATGTTGTTCTCGTGCTGCTGTTTTGGTGCAATTTTTTTTTTTTACATTTTGAATTTGACATTTAAAGCCTAGCGCATGCAGCTGGGAGGGGTTATCAGGACACAGGACAGTTGGAACTGTGTCTTATGCTCCTTGTCACCTCCTTTCAACCAAAAAGATGGCTGCCCCCATGAATCACAAACATTTGCCTGTTCTTTTAAAACCAGGTGGGTAAAAAAATTATATTACCTATCTATTGTAATCAACATAACTAATGTAACTTAATGACAATATGTTTGTTTAGGCTGAAGTTCCCCTTTAAGGGCCCATTCTCACCTGAGCGGGAATCTCGCGATTTCCGCTCATGGCAAACCGCTAGCGGTTTTGCAAAAACCGCTACACATTGTAGCAAGTGGCAGTGTTCTCACTGCCGCGGTTGCGGTTAGCGATTACCGCAACCGCGCTGAATGCTGCGGTTTGTCGGCAATGAGCGTTCCGCGATTAGCGATTGTTTGCATGCTAATCGCGATCGCTCCAAAACAGCCGCGTCCGGTGATTTTTCCGCGTTAATCGCAGGAAAATCACTGCCACAAAACGCCGGCGGTAATCGCCAGCGTTCTGCAGTTTCAGATGTGAACGGGCCCGAAGTTCAGTTTTTTTTTCTCCTCTGTTTTTGATATTTTCAAACCTTATTAATAAAATACCTTTTAGTTTCAAGGTTGTCTTTAACCACTTCCCGACCGCCTAACGCACAGGGGCGGCCGGGAAGTGGAGCCCTTACGGACCGGCTCACCCACAGAGGCGGCGGTCCTTGTAAGGGCATGGGCGGAGCGATCGCGTCATCTGTGACGCGATCCTCCGCCGGCGCCTGTCACCGCTCGCCCGCCGCAACATCCCGCCGGCTATACGGAAGCGCCGGCGGGATGTTAACCCCGTGATCGCCGCATACAAAGTGTATAATACACTTTGTAATGTTTACAAAGTGTATTATACAGGCTGCCTCCTGCCCTGGTGGTCCCAGTGTCCGAGGGACCACCAGGGCAGGCTGCAGCCACCCTAGTCTGCACCCAAGCACACTGATTTCTCCCCCCCTGCCCCAGATTGCCCACAGCACCCCTCAGACCCCCCCCCCCCCTGCCCACCCCCAGACCCCTGATTACACCCAATCACCCCCCTAATCACCCATCAATCACTCCCTGTCACTATCTGTCAACGCTATTTTTTTTTTATCTTCCCCCCCCCCCCCCCTGCCCACTGCCCCCTCCTGATCACCCCCCCACCCCTCAGATTCTCCCCAGACCCCCCCCCCCCCGTGTACTGTATGCATCTATCCCCCCTGATCACCTGTTAATCACCCGTCAATAACCCCCTGTCACTGCAACCCATCAATCAGCCCCTAACCTGCCCCTTGCGGGCAATCTGATCACCCACCCACACCAATAGATCGCCCGCAGATCCGACATCAGATCACCACCCAAACGCAGTGTTTACATCTATTCTCTCCTCTAAACACCCACTAATTACCCATCAATCACCCCCTATCACCACCTGTCACTGTTAACCATCAGATCAGACCCTAATCTGCCCCTTGCGGGCACCCAATCACCCGCCTACACGCTCAGATTGCCCTCAGACCCCCCCTTATCAATTCGCCAGGGCATTATTTACATCTGTCCTTCCCTGTAATAACCCACTGATCACCTGTCAATCACCCATCAATCACCCCCTGTCACTGCCACCCATCAATCACCCCCTGTCACTGCCACCTATCAATCAGCCCCTAACCTGCCCCTTGCGGGCAATCTGATCACCCGCCCACACCAATAGATCGCCCGCAGATCCGACATCAGATCACCACCCAAGCGCAGTGTTTACATCTATTGTCTCCTCTAAACACCCACTAATTACCCACTAATTACCCATCAATCACCCCCTATCACCACCTGTCACTGTTACCCATCAGATCAGACCCTAATCTGCCCAATGCGGGCACCCAATCACCCGCCTACACGCTCAGATTGCCCTCAGACCCCCCCCCCCTTATCAATTCGCCAGTGCAGTAGTTACATCTGTTCTTCCCTGTAATAACCCACTGATCACCTGTCAATCACCTGTCAATCACCTCCTGTCACTGCCACCCATCAATCACCCCCTGGCACTGCCACTCATCAATCACCCCCTGTCACTGCCACTCATCAATCAGCCCCTAACCTGCCCCTTGCGGGCAATCTGATCACCCACCCACACCAATAGTTCGCCCGCAGATCCGACGTCAGATCACCTCCCAAGGGCAGTGTTTATATCTGTTCTCTACCCTAAAAACCCACTAATTACCCATCAATCACCCCCTGCCACTGCTACCTATCAGATTAGACCCCTATCTGCCCCTAGGGCACCCAATCACCCGCCCACACCCTCAGAATGCCCTCAGGCCCCAGCCCTGATCACCTCGCCAGTGCATTGCTTGTATCTATTCCCCCCTCTAATCACACCTTGAGACACCCATCAATCACCTCCTGTCACCCCCCTAGCACTCCTATCCATCAGATCAGGCCCTAATTTGCCCCGTGTGGGCTCCTGATCACTCGGCCAAACCCTCAGATCCCCCTCAGACCCCCTTCTGATCACCTCCCCAGTGCATTGATTGCATCTATTTTCCCCTCTAACCACCCCTGAGACACCCATCAATCACCTCCTGTCACCCCCCTAGCACTCCTATCCATCAGATCAGGCCCAATACAACCTGTCATCTAAAAGGCCACCCTGCATATGACCGGTTCCACAAAATTCGCCCCCTCATAGACCACCTGTCATCAAAATTTGCAGATGCTTATACCCCTGAACAGTCATTTTGAGACATTTGGTTTCCAGACTACTCACGGTTTTGGGCCCGTAAAATGCCAGGGCGGTATAGGAACCCCAGAAACTGACCCCATTTTAGAAAAGACACCCCAATGTATTCTGTTAGGTGTATGACGAGTTCATAGAAGATTTTATTTTTTGTCAAAAGTTAGCGGAAATTGATTTTTTTTTTTTTTCACAAAGTGTCATTTTTCACTACCTTGTGACAAAAAATAAAATCTTCTATGAACTCGCCATACACCTAACGGAATACCTTGGGGTGTCTTCTTTCTAAAATGGGGTCACTTGTGGGGTTCCTATACTGCCCTGGCATTTTAGGGGCCCTAAACCGTGAGGAGTAGTCTAGAAAACAAATGCCTCAAAATGACCTGAGATTAGGACGTTGGGCCCCTTAGCGCACCTAGGCTGCAAAAAAGTGTCACACGTGGTATCGCCGTACTCAGGAGAAGTAGTATAATGTGTTTTGGGGTGTATTTTTACACATACCCATGCTGGGTGGGAGAAATCTCTCTGTAAATGGACAATTGTGTGTAAAAAAAAATCAAACAATTGTCATTTACAGAGGTATTTCTCCCACCCAGCATGGGTATGTGTAAAAATACACCCCAAAACACATTGTACTACATCTCCCGAGTACGGCGATACCACATGATTGGCACTTTTTTGCAGCCTAACTGCGCTAAGGGGCCCAAAGTCCAATGAGTACCTTTAGGATTTCACAGGTCATTTTTGTTTCAAGACTACTCCTCACGGTTTAGGGCCCCTAAAATGCCAGGGCAGTATAGGAACCCCACAAATGACCCCATTCTAGAAAGAAGACACCCAAACGTATTCCGTTAGGAGTATGGTGAGTTCATAGAAGATTTTATTTTTTGTCACAAGTTAGCGGAAAATGACACTTTGTGAAAAAAAACATTTAAAATCAATTTCCGCTAACTTGTGACAAAAAAATAAAAACTTCTATGAACTCACCGTACTACTAACGGAATACCTTGGGGTGTCTTCTTTCTAAAATGGGGTCATTTGTGGGGTTCCTATACTGTCCTGGCATTTTAGGGGCCCTAAACCGTGAGGAGTAGTCTTGAAACAAAAATGACCTGTGAAATCCTAAAGGTACTCATTGGACTTTGGGCCCCTTAGCGCAGTTAGGCTGCAAAAAAGTGCCAATCATGTGGTATCGCCGTACTCGGGAGAAGTAGTATAATGTGTTTTGGGGTGTATTTTTACACATACCCATGCTGGGTGGGAGAAATACCTCTGTAAATGACAATCTTTTGATTTTTTTACACACAATTGTCCATTTACAGAGTTATTTCTCCCACCCAGAATGGGTATGTGTAAAAATACACCCCAAAACACATTGTACTACTTCTCCCGAGTACGGTGATACCACATGTGTGGCACTTTTTTGCACCCTAACTGCGCTAAGGGGCCCAAAGTCCAATGAGTACCTTTAGGATTTCACAGGTCATTTTGAGAAATTTTGTTTTAAGACTACTCCTCACGGTTTAGGGCCCCTAAAATGCCAGGACAGTATAGGAACCCCACAAATGACCCCATTTTAGAAAGAAGACACCCCAAGGTATTCTGTTAGTAGTACGGTGAGTTCATAGATTTTATTTTTTGTCACAAGTTAGCGGAAATTGATTTTTATTGTTTTTTTTCACAAAGTGTTATTTTCCGCTAACTTGTTGCACCATAGTTTGTAAACGCTATAACTTTTACCCAAACCAATAAATATACACTGAATGGGTTTTTTTTTATCCAAAACATGTTTGTCCACATTTTTCGCGCTGCATGTATACCGAATCTTTACTTTATTTGAAAAATGTCAGCACAGAAAGTTAAAAAAATCATTTTTTTTGCCAAAAGTCATGTCTTTTTTGATGAATATAATAAAAAGTAAAAATCGCAGGAGCAATCAAATAGCACCAAAAGAAAGCTTTATTAGTGACAAGAAAAGGAGCCAAAATTCATTTAGGTGGTAGGTTGTATGAGCGAGCAATAAACCGTGAAAGCTGCAGTGGTCTGAATGGGAAAAAAAGTGGCCGGTCCTTAAGGGGTAGAAAGCCCTAGGTCCTCAAGTGGTTAAAGGGATACTGTAGGGGGGTCGGGGGAAAATGAGCTGAACTTACCTGGGGCTTCTAATAGTCCTCCGCAGACATCCTGTGTTGGCGCAGCCACTCACAGATGCTCCGGCCCCACCTCCGATTCACTTCTGGAGTTTCTGACTTTAAAGTCAGAAAACCACTGCGCCTGCGCGCCCGTGTCCTCGCTCCCGCTGATGTCAGCAGAAGTGTACTGTGCAGACACAGACCATACTGGGCCTGCGCTGTGCGCTCCTGATGACATCAGCTGGATCAAGGACACGGCAAAGCAGGCGCAGTGGTTTTCAGACTTTAAAGTCTGAAATTCCAGAAGTGAACCGGAGGTGGGGCCAGAGCATCGGTGAGTGGCTGCGCCAACACAGGATGTCTGCGGGGGACCGTTAGAAGCCCCGGGTAAGTTCAACTCATTTTCACCTGACCCCCCTACAGTATCCCTTTAAGTAATCGAAACCTGAACAATATTAACAGAACATCACAATCCCCCACACAGGAAGCTAAGACTGATTGCAAGAAGAGGTTGCATAACAATAAGTAGCACATTTTTACATACCGAGAGAAGATATGGCTCAAGGACGTTAATCACTTCATTCCAATAAGGGATAGGGTAGGTAAAGGGGTCAGGTAACAAATAGGCAATTAAACAAGTCTAACACATAACATACATACATTGTTTTAAAGCAGCAGTGCATAAAATACACATCCTAAAAAGAGGAGGAGAGAAGCCATGGAAAACCTAAAATTATCTATAGGGAAGACCCATATTGTCTTGCCAATCTATCCGCCAAGACCAAGTCTTAAACAAAATTTGGCAATGTATCTTTAATTTTACCTAAAATGTGCTCAGAGCATAACTTTATTAACCACTTCCCTACCCTGTTCATTTTCACATTTCAGCTCAGCTCTGATTACTTTAGCAATAACTTTATAAATAATTATCACAATTAAATGATCTATATATTGTTTTATTCAGGACAAACTAGGCTTTTTGTGGCTATTTGTTTTTATTAATGACCTTATTTTAAAAGGAAAATAAGGAGAAAAGTGAAAAAATACACACTTTATCCACTTTCATACATTATAGCTTTAATGTAAATAGCTTCTATTGTACATTAAACCCACACATTTAATTTGTCTATCTCTCCTGTTCATTTAAACACTTCATTTGTTTTAATATGTATTAGTAACACATTGTATAAACCCTACTCTCTTGTTACATCTGACTGCTCCTGGAATGTTTGTTTTACACTTATTTACACATTAATCCTGTCATTGATTTCCCTGGGAGGAAGATAGTGGTTTGCTGTCATTCCTTTACAACTGTGTAGCAGTGTTATCAAGGATTTTGAAGAGGGGAGTGCAGAGTCATGGGGTCGGAAGTGGTTAAGGAGTTCAAATACCGTATTGGCGGGAAGCGATGTATTAACAGCACAGGAGATTTGGATACAGCCGGCGCCACCACAGACCGTAATAGGAATTACAGCTATAGCGGTGCACAGTGGGTAACTTCGGCTTCAGAAGACAGAGCTGAAGTTACTTTTAAAACACTGTAATTCCCCACTATCCACGTGGACCTAGAGGGGGATTGGTATTTAACGTTGCCGGGAACTTGTGCAGCAGCAGGATAAGCCATATACCGTCTGTATCCTGTGCCCAAGTCTCCCTGCGGCGAGATCACGGGGACGCATCAGTGAACAGATGGGGAGATTTCCAGTTAGCAGCTAGATGCTTCTTAGCAGTTGCCATTATATGTTGAATGAACCGAGAGTGGGAAAGTTTACCCCAAAAGGTATATTCCCCAATGAGATCGATAGGCAAATTTATAGAATCTATAAGGCAGATCCGTCTCCAAATAAAATTCTGAAAGATTTCACCATATGCGCCACTAATCTCATGTAGCCGGACAACCTCTAAATAAAGGTTAGACTAGAAAGGCCAAAACCTATGCACCCGGGCCTGAGTGTAATGGCATCGATGTCGCAATTTAAGGGATGTTTCAATGGATGCATAATAAATTCATAATTTTAATAAGAGTTTGCCAGCAGTGAGTCCAGCAGACGTCAAGTATATTTGTGCCGATCTCCTCCTCCAATGTCATCTGGAAATCTTGTTTGACACCAGGGTCAGCTTGGGTTCACATAGAATAAATAAGAGACACTAATCCTTTGTCAAGTGGATAGGCCTTACAATGACACATGGCATTCTCACCAGAGGGATCCAGAGCCTCCAAGGACCGGAATGAGAAGGGCTGCTAGCGTCTGGATCCTGGGGAGGGGAGATAAAACTTCCACCGCACTTAAAGGAAATGTCCGAGCCTTTGAAAAAAAAAAAACAATTTACTTACCCGGGGCTTCCTCCTGCCCCTTGCAGCCGTCATGTTGCTCGCCGCAGCTCTGCGTCCAGCAGGTGGACTGCGGTCCCTTCCGTTCACGATGGCGTCCTCACCAGGTTGGGATCTTCTGCCCCTGCGCGTGAGCAGCTCCCAGTCTTGTCCACGTGCTCTGGAGTTTATTGCGCAGGCGCAGAACTACCGCGGCTGCGCAGTACAATCCAGACCACATAAAGTGGGGTGGCGCAGAAGATCCCGACCTGGTGATGTCTGGCCACCAGCTGGATGCGGAGCTGCGGTGAGGGCACAGGACGGCTGCAAGGGACTGGAGGAAGCACACAGGTAAGTAGTTGTAATTTTTTTCAACAGCTCGGACTTTTCCTTTAAAGTGGAGCTGTCAGCCATACTATTGAAAAAAAAAAAAAAAAAAAAAAGCACATATAGAAGTAGATAAATACTTGCTCTACTTACATATGTATTGCGCTGTCCACATTTTGAATTTAGTGATTTTTGTATAGTAAAAAAGAGGAAAATCTATTTTGTCTGTGTCTATCTTGAAGCCAATCCTGACATTTCCTCCCTTATCATTGCTCGCCCCCTTCCCAGTCTTCAGACACTCCCACCCAGTACTGCAGTAGAAGTGCATTGAGAAATATTGGCCAATCAGAGTGGAACTAAGGTGTGGGAGGGTGAAACAGGAGGGAAAGAGGATTCAGCCAGTCAGACTGCATTAGTTAAGTCTGAGGCGAAAGTAAAGAAAAAAAGAAAACCCAGCATGCCCTGTAACTTCCTTTGTGTGGCAGGTGTACCAAATAAGAGCCAGGGAAACTGGGGAATGAGAGTTTTATGGAGCAGAAAAATTAGTGATTTTTCACTTTTGGATTGCCTGGTTAACATCCTTATTATTTATTTACCAAATAAAAATAAAGAATTGATTGATGAAGTAGACCTGAACTCTTGCACAGAACAGAAAGAAAACAGATAGATATGCACTCTCTATGTATTTAGACACAGATGAGCGGGGATTAGGCTAAACTCTCTAATCACAAGTTGTAAGTTGATCTCTCCCCTGTGTCAGCTGACAGCCACGGCAAATAAGCTAATTTGAAAGCACGGGATGTTAACATTGTCTAATTCCATGAAAGCAGGAAGTAGGAACACTTCAGATTTATTGTAGGATTTGTATCAACTGTAACAAAGAAATGTTTTCTGTATAGCTTATGTTGCGTATCTTTTAGGGCAGTGAGGAAGTTCTGAGTTCAGGTCCACTTTTAGGCACAGCACCAGCCTCCTGGTGGCTACCCCGACTCGGGCTTGGGATTACTGCTCCTGTCTTCTTTTTTCCACCCGAAGCCTGATTCAGGGTTACCACCAGGGAGGTTGGCCCTAATGAACTCTGCTCATGATTGATCCACAATCTAAAGAGGGCAGGTTGGTGATTCCAAAGTTACCCAAAGTGGAGCCAGCTCCCTATGCCACTTCATAGTTGCAGTCTAAGTGGCAATCTGGAAAGGAAATCTGCTGGATAGGAATTGCCTTCTAGGAGATGGTTATAAAATGTGGGATTAATTTAAAGAGACTCTGAAGCGAGTCTAAATTCACTTTAACATGCAGTCATGTTAAGCATTATAACCCCTGCTAAACCGCGGCAAAACATACCCCCCAAATCCCCTCTCCTAACTCCGGGGAGCGCTTCCTGATGAGGCAGAGCTTATGGCTGTAGCGCATCAATCCCAGCTGATCGCCGCCTCTCCCCGCCCCTCTCAATCTTCCTTCACAGAGGGGGGCGGGCAGAGGCGGAGATCCGCACGGCGATTGACGCGCATGGAGGCAGAGCTGCAGCTGTAAGCCAACAAATAGCAACTAAAATATGCTTCAGTAGAGCATTAAAGAAAGGAAACCCAGCATCTGGAGATTTTCAAGACTTCATTGCCATCGCCAGCATAGGGTTTTCAACCAAGTATTAGTAATGAGCATTTTATGTCCAGTTATGTAATTTGTCCAAATACTATTGAGCCCCTGAAATTTTTTTTATTTTTTTTTTCTAATATGCTTTAGTTGCCTCACATTTTTAAGCCATTGTTTTGTTTACCCCACCTGCGCTTTGACTGCAGCTGAGTTGTTTCATTTAAAATTAATTGTAATGTATAGAACCAATTTAAAGTATTCAGCAAATTGGTTGGTTACCACCAAGTGGTAGTAGTCCTTGGATCCTCAGTTCCCTCATGCACTCATCATGCAGTGATGAGGGTCAACCAATCCAAAACAGTCTATGCGTGTCGGGTTATTGAGGCCCTGTATATTTAACAAGCTGACACATTGCATTCCAGCAGATCTGCAGGTGTGTTTTATCTTTTGCTGGATACACACGGTGCGTTCTCGCACTCTATTTCCCGCTCGATTCCCGTCGATTTGTTTATTTCCAAAAAGTCCGATTTGCATTTCGATGGATCGTTAGGTCGATTCGCATGTAAAGTATGCCAAATCGACCTAACAATCCATCGAAACGCAAATCGGACATGTTAGAAATAAACAAATCGACGGGAATAGAGCGGGAGATCGAGTGCGGGAACGCACCGTGTGTATCCAGCATTACAGGCACAACAATGGGTGATTTGCATATCTCAGCAGTGATGCACTGGGAGACATCTCGGAGTTAACTCCGACCTGAATAATTGCAAATACCGGTACTTTCTGTTTTAAGAATGCAAACTTTTTTCCATGACTTATTTTATTGGTCATACCCAGGTTGTGTATTAGGGCCAATTAAAACATTTATATGCTGATGCATGTGAGAGAATTTCAGCCATTTCCGCCATTTCATATTTTAGCATAGACTAACTACCTTATCACACTTTTCAAGTTTATGTCCAGAGTATACTCTGGAGATCAGGAGACAAATGTTTTATTCTTTATTTTAGTGGGTACAAATGAAAGTTACTAGGGGAAAGACCAGTTGAGTATAGTAAATACATACTTTAAATATGGCAAACTGTGTAGTGGGCACAAAAGCTTGGACAAGTTTTTTACTGGAGTACTCCTGAAGTAGTATGCCTTCATCAACTTTTTTTCCTTGATAGCATCTTGCCAATAACTAAGTAGTCTGGCATAATATAACTGATGACATTCAAAGTATTTTCCAAGCTCTCTATGTCCCTCTCCACATACCAAAAGCAGCAACATGGAAGTCTATTAGACACATAGCATAATTATGTTTCCACAGCAGGCTTTTTTTATTGTTGCATGTATTCAGGTTTCATCTCAGAATCGGAATATTTTATTTCGCCAAGCACGACTGGGCCGTGCCCGGAATTGGATTTGGCAAATACAGGGCTAGTGTGAAAGAGAACGAGACATACGGTACAAATACATAGTAAGCAGCAGGACAATATAAAGGATACAGTTACAGCAATTGGATACATTTGAACGCGTATACATGTAGTGTGCAGCCGTGCAGTCAGGCCTGGTGCTACCAGTAGAGAGACCTAAGAGTTCAGATAGTTTACGGCTGAGGGGAAGAAACTGTTCCTGTGCCTTGTGGTCCTGGTGTAGATGGATCGGAATCTCCGGCCTAAGGGAAGTCTACTAAAGAAGCGAAAGCCTGGGTGGGATGGATCATTAGCGATTTTACGAGCTCTGGAGTGCGGTCTAGAGTTGAAGATTTGGTCTAGAGAGGGGGAGTGGTTTCCCAATGATTCTCTCCGCTGATCTGATGACTCTCTGCAGTTTGTGTCTGTCGCTGGTGGAGGAGCCAGCATACCAGACCAGGATGGAGGAGCAGAGGACAGATTCAATTGTGGCAGTGTAAAAGATCATCAGAAGCTCGCGGGCCATACCGAACTTCTTTAGTTGGCGTAGGTAAAAGTCTCTGCTGGGCTTTTTTCTGGGTGGAGGTTGTTGGCTTTCCAAGTCAGGTCCTTAGAGATTGTCGTGCCGAGGAGCCGTGCGCAGGGAACGTTCTCAACTACCATGCCATCAATGCTGATCGAGGGTGGAGTGGTAGAGTGTTTCCTTAAAGTCAATGATCATCTCAACCGTTTTTGCAGTGTTGAGAACCAGCCCATTCTCCCTGCACCAGCGGCAAATTCTGTCAACCTGGTGGCGAAACTCCTGCACATCATTCCCAGAGATGAGGCCAACGATGGTGGTGTCGTCGGCAAACTTGATGACTTTGACGGAGTTCGCAGTGGACCTGCAATTGTTAGTGTATAGGGAGAATAGGAACGGCGACAGTACACATCCTTGAGGGGCCCCTGTGTTGGTGGTCCTTGGTTGAGACATAATCATATCCAGCTTGACGGCCTAGGTTCTGTTACTTAGGAAGTCTGTGATCCAGAGGCGGAGGGTAGGGTGGACCCCGAGGACAGCCAGATTCTCTTGAAGTATTTGGGGGCTGATGGTGTTGAAGGCCGAGCTAAAGTCAAGTAGAAGGATCCTGGCGTATGAGTCAGGTCTATCCAGGTGTTCATTTACGAGTTCCAGGCAGATGTTTATGGCATCATCAGTAGACCTGTGTGCTCTATACGCAAACTGAAACGGGTCCAGCAGAGACTCAGTGGATAGCTTGAGGAGAGGCAAAACCAAGCTTTCAAAAGGATTTCATGATGACCGATGTGAGAGCCACCGGCCTGAAATTGTTGGTCTGAGACACCATGTTTTTTGGGGACAGGGAGGATTGTGGACCTCTTGAAGCAAGCAGGGACCCTGCCTTTCTGGATGGATTTGGTGAAGATGGATGAGAGAACTGGAGCAAGCTGCTGCGCGCAGGTTTTCAGACAGGCTGGTGACACTCCATCTGGGCCTGAGGCTTTCCTTGCATTAATCCCTGACAGGTGTTTCCTGACATCGTCCTCCTCCACCGCTAGAGGGGGTGGGGTTGGATGTGGGGGTGCCAAGTCGGAGGAGGTGACAGGAGGCTCTGGGGACCTTGCTGGGGCTTGCAGGTTCTCAAATCTGCAATAGAACTCACTGAGGTTTTCAGCGAGCTCGGTTCTGGGAGTTGCATGCTGGGGTGGGGGCTTGTAGTTCGAGACGATGGGGGCTTGTAGTTCGTGGCAGCCTTAAGCCCCTTACAGACAGTTCGGGTGTTCCTTGAGAGGTTCTGTTCCAGTTTAACAGCGTAGTTCTTTTTGGCGGCCCTCAGTTCCTTGTTTAGGGTGTTTTTAGCACTCTTATACTCCTGGTTGCCAGACTTGAACGCAAGTTCCTTGCATGTATGTAATATATATATATATATATATATATATATATATATATATATATATATATATATATATATATATATATATATATATATATATATATATATATATATATATATATATATATATATATATATATATATATATATATATATATATATATATATATGTTATGGCCAGAACCCGAAGTGTGGCCACTTCCCGTTCTGGCCAGCCACTTCCGGTTCTGGCCGGCCAATGTGCGAAGTGGCCGCAGCGCAGTGGCCAATGTTAGAAATGGAATGATTACACTAAGTTACAATGTATTTTACGGCCGTCTCGCTGCGGCCAAATGTATTACAAGTTGGTTAATTTAATTAAATATAGCCGGCGGCAATGTAATAGATAAAGCCGCCGGCTTTCGCACTGCCTCCTCTCCTCCTCCCTCCGATCCCCCCCACCCCCCGCCTCTCTCCTCTCCCTGCCTCCTATACAATATACGGAGCAGCCGGCGGGGACACGCGTGTCCCCGAGAGTCGTTCGTTGCGGTAGGGGAATCCTGCAGAGCGGGTGCTGGCAGAAGCAATGTCTGCAGCTCCCCGCTCTGCTTCCCCTGCCGCGACAAACGACTCTCCGGGACACGCATGTCCCCGGCTGCTCCGTATTGTATCGGAGGCGGGAGGAGGAGAGGAGGCAGTGCGAAAGCCGGCAGCTTCATCTATTACATTGCCGCCGGCTATATTTAATTAAATTAACCAACTTGTAATACATTTGGCCGCAGCGAGACGGCCGTAAAATACATTGTAACTTAGTGTAATCATTCCATTTCTAACATTGGCCGCTGCGCTGCGGCCACTTCGCACATTGGCCGGCCAGAACCCGAAGTGGCTGGCCAGAACGGGAAGTGGCCATACTTCGGGTTCTGGCCGTAACATACATATACACATATATATATATATATATATATATATATATATATATATATATATATATATATATATATATATATATATATATATATATATAATATTTTTTTTCCAAAATCTGTCCTCTCAACTCTCCTACTGCCCACTAAACTACAGACATTCTTCATCTTTTACAGAATTCACCAGTGCTTGCTTAATATTGCTGAAAAAGATTGCCCAAAGCAGTAATGCCATGATATCGTTTCTTACAAGACTTTCTTATGGCCACAGTTGAAATTTTGCTCTGTGATGTCTAATAGGTGTTACAAGCAGTCTTCACAGGGCTTTATGGCACAGTGAACTCCATATGCCACTTTAAAGAAATATGCTGGGCTACCTATCACACAATATCAACGTTCATATCCTGGGGTGCTTTTCCAGAAGAAATAAAACCTTTACATACACTGACTTTCCCCCTTGTGACTTTAATGAGTTATAAAAAAATAATTTTGCTTTTGGTTCTACTTTTTCTCTACCATGCTATAAACTGTAGCAGCAATAACTTATTGATAAAGCTGCTTCTCTTTGCTAGAAGACAGTCTTTCCACCAAAAAGAAATTACAGTATAAATTTGCGACATTTCTAATGTCTATTTTCTTGCATATCTTTTCCAGATTCACATCAGTAATTTGCAGTCCTCTGTTATAATAATCCGCATTTTCCATGATCTACGTCGAAGAGAGCCAGTATGGAAACCTCTGCATGACTGGGTAGGACAATGGGGAATATAAAAATAAATTTAAAAATGTATGTATGAATATGAAAATGTTTCAAAAAGTGAAGCAGGCACCATCTATAGTATAAAGTTTTTTTTTTTTTATTGCAGTAGTAACAAATAGATGTACAATGCAATGTTTGTCAAGCTACACCATATCCACAAAAGAGAATAGCTCTAAAACCTTGCATTGTACTCATATTCATGTTAATTGTGCAATAAGCTATAGCTGGTGCCTGCTTAAAGGGGACCTGAAGCGAGAGGTATTAGAGGCTGCCATATTTATTTCATTTTAAGCAATACCAGTTGCCTGGCTGTCCTGCTGATCCTCTGCCTCCATTTTAGTGATAGACCCTGAACAAGCATGCAGCAGTCCAGGTGTTTCTGACATTGTCAGATCTGACAAAATAAGCTGCATTATTATTAGTTATTATTATTAACTTATCTGTATGTTTTTGAGATGTGGCAGAAAGCCAGAGTGCCCTCTGTAAACCCACGCATGCTAGTTTCTGGTGTAATTCATACACTACTGCAGCCACGTATACCAGTAGGGCTGCCAGGCAACTGGTATTGTTTTTAAAGGAACCCTGAGCAATAAAAAAATAAATGAAATCTGTACTTACCTGAGGCTTCCTCCAGCCCCCACCGTAGGCTGTGAGGTCCCCCGGCGTCCTCCTGGATCCTCTCCCGGTCCTGCTGCAGACTTCAGTACCGGCGACACCCAGGCCGAGTGGCGGCCTGGCACTTCCCTAACACTGAAGTTACGCGTCATCAGGCCGGCATGACAGTCCTGCGCATGCGCGTTTCAGAGTTAGAAAACTGCAAATGCACAGTACTGTCATGCTGGCCCATAGACCTGAAACAGGATAAACAGACATCTTTGGGTGAATGTAGACCAGGAGACAAGGTGATGCTTGCCGCTGCATTAGGGGCAAGGTACCTGGAATGGATTACTGTATTTTTCATACTAAGACACACCTGATCATAAGGCACACCTAGGTTTGAAAGAGGAAAACAAGAAAAAAAATTTTTTTAACTTTTATCCCCTGCCCTGTGTCACTACCTGTCCTTAGTGATACGAGACAATTATTAGGGTGTAAGCTCCTGAGGACAGTTGATGGCATAAGGCAGGGATTAGACTGTAAGCTCCTGTGCACAGTAGCATCAGACAAGGGAGTTATGGCCAATATCCCTGGCAGTCTAGTAGTCCCTGGGCTCTCTGCCTTCCCATCTCCTTTACAGTATTATGTCCCCAGGTTTTCCTCTCAGTAACATCTGTGTATTTCACTCACTCTCCCCATAGTGGTTGCGGGTCTCCTGTGTCCACTGGCAAGCATACTTTAGTATTGTAGCTTCAGGGTCATGACCTGACGCTTCCTGCCTAACTCTGCATTGGAGGGAGGGAAGCGAGGATCTAATGCTTGGGCATACACTGCGTCGAGGAAGGCTTATCAATCAAGCCTGATGACTCGATTGATAATAGCCGACGTGTCCGATCACCGCGGCGGGTGGATACCGCACTCGATCCTCGTGGGCGAACAATGGTAAAAATGAAAGGCAGATAAGGAAGTGCCCGGGGGGCTGAGTGGGAATCGATCCACGCGGACGAGCGGTGATGCGCCTGCATCGAGCCGCTGGCTTGTTGCCGGCCCATAATCTAACCGTCTATGCCCAGCATAACACTGCACCGGAGAGAGGAAAGCCCCAGGGACATAATGCTGCAAGGGGGAATCAAAGAAGGTGAGCCTGGGGATCACTAGACTGCCAGGGATATCGGATGGCACAGACTGTCAGTTGTCTCATTCACATCATAAGAAGCACTAACCTTTCCCTCCTTTGGGGGGGGCGGGGGGGGAGGGTGCGAACATTTCTGTATATAGAACTCCAATTTGCCAAGCTGAATACATTTCTTAGATAGTATTGCTATTTCACCAATTTGAATTTTAACTTACCTGGTATTGCTCTACATTATCTTTTTAATGCTTGATAGTAAACCATTTTGTTTGTGCCCTCTTTAGGCCTTGGAAGTGATCATTGAAAAGACATTAAGATCAGCGTCCATGCCTCTGTCACCTGCAGATGCCACACGAAGAGTTCTGGAGTGTATTGCTTTTGGAGTTCTTCTTCCTGGTTAGTCCAAGAAATGTTCTTAATTTTGTTTGCTTGTACCCTTCTATTTCATTTATGCATGAATGTATTTTTCAAAATGTGGTCTATCCAGCCATATTTTGAAACGTATTGATTAGATTTCTTTGTCTGGCATGGTAATTGATAAGGCAGCAGGTGTTTGAACATTAGCTATTTTTAAATCGCTAGTTTATATAGATATATATGAAAAAAAAACCTTAACTTTCTGAGAAAGATTTTGTTTAGAGGTATAACCCACTATAGTACTCTTACTCTGTTGTGGATAGCTCAAAAGACAAAAATAAAATATCTGGATATGCATACATGTTTTTTTTTTATCTGTATTGTATTTTTCTTAGATGGCCCAGGGCTACAAGATCCCTGTAAGAAAGAGCCCTGTGATGTTTTAGAGTTGTTAACCAATCAAGAACGTGAAGACATAACTGCAAATGCACAGGTTTGATACTGGAGTCTGCATTATGTATTTTATTTCTTTTTAAGCAATTGCATTTTCATGTAGTTCTGATAGTTGGCTTCCAAGCCCTGCCCCAGTCTTCAGGACATTCCATATTGTCTTATCACACATTTGGGACATTCTGGGCAGAGGTAGATGCAAGGTTAAGCTACTGTGCAATTTAACCAAAAGAATCCATACTCGGATTCAAATAACGAAGGAGTATTAGTATGTGTAACACAGTGATAACTAAACACACAATGTGAGTCTCCATTAGATGGCATCATAGAAATGAGACTAGCAGGCAAGCTAAAGATGAATCCTGGCAGCACAAACAGGTGAGTGGACACTGCTGTGCACCACCATGGCAAAGGACCAATGCGAATCAGCAATAGAGAGTAGAAGATTTTGCACTGTGAACAGCTTATTCATGCAATAATAGTGCATAATGCATACGTATGGTTCATCAGCAATAAGTGACATAAAATGTGATTGTAAGCTTGCAAGGTCAGGGACCTCCTCCTAGTGTTAATTCTTTTGATGAAATTAACCATATGAACATACACAGGTATTGGTGATGTCTCAAACCACTCATCAACAATGTTTGTATTTAGATTTCTGAATGTCCTGATTGTACAGCATTTTAAACCTCATGCATCTACAGGGGACATTTCTCAAGAGTGTCTGAGAAAAAAATATTGGTAGGTTTAGAAATCCATGCAGAACTGTCTCAGACATCTTAAAGTGGACCTGAACTCAGAACTCCTCTCTTCTATAAAAGCACAACAGCATAATAACCTTTAAACGAAAACATGTCTTTGTTACAGCTGATACAAATCCTAAAATAAATCTGCACTGTTTCTACTTCCTGATTCATGGATGGCCCTCATACTATGTGGAAGTGGTAAAATTGATCAGTGATTGGCCATTCAAAATTGGATGTGTGTGCACCTTAAGTGCTTCCACTGCGATCTTAATTCTACTCCATGCACTGCAAACATATGCAACCATCATTCATGCAAAACTACCCAGCGTGGACCGCCTTGCTCAACTATATTTGAATGGCACTTATTAGGCCTTTTTTTCAGTTTTATTAAATTTGTTATGGAAAACACCAGTAGTTAGAAACAGAGAAGGGAATTTTTTCTCTGTGGTTACATCTAGAGAGGAAAATGTTAATTAGATACTTAATGGTACCTCAGTAGACTTAGTATGACTGGGACTGGAGGCATAGGTACATTTTAACCACTTCAAAACTAAGGGATTTTTATCCTAGAGCAATTTTCACCTGTCAGCGCGACTCCCTTCCATTAATTTCAATACATTTCTCACTACTTATCTCACCAAAATAATTTTTACCTTGTTTTTTGTTTTTTCCGCAAACTAGGCTTTTTGGGTGTGATTTTTTTTTTCCAGTACTTATTTGATTATTATTTAAAATGTACAGTAGCAAGAAAAAGTATGTGAATCCTTTGGATTATATGGATTTCTGCACAAATTGCTCATAAAATGTGGTCTGATCTTCATCTAAGTCACAACAATAGACAATCACATTCTGCTTAAAGGGAACCAGAGACGAGGCACCCTTGTGTATTTTACCATATATATCAGTAAGAACATTAGAGAAAACACCATGCTCTCTGTTTCATCCTCACTGCTAAAAGTGTCTATCAGCTGTGATAAGAATCCCGGACTGAGCATTCAGTCTGGCTTTGCTGGGAATAATTATAGCTGAGTTATTATAGCAGAGCCACAAGGGGGCAGGCTTGGGCTTGAAAAGACACCAGAGAAGAGACTCTGCTATAATCTTGTGCTCAGTGGAGGATTCTTATCAGAGGTGATAACAGTCAGATTAAACAGAGAACAATGAAACAAAGAGCAGATTAGGTGTTTACTGTCATGTTCCCGCTGATTTATAATTTAAAATACAAGAGGGTGCTTCATCTCTGGTTCTCTTTAAACTAATACAAAACAAATAATTGAATGTTTCCATGTTTTTATTGAACTCACCATATAAACATTCACAGTGTGGAAAAAGTATGTGAACCCTTGGATTTAATAACGGATCGAAACTCCTTTGGCAGCAATAACTTCAACCTAACGTTTCATGTAGTTGCAGATCAGATGTGCAGAATGGTCAGGAGTAATTCTTGACCATTCATCTTTACATAACTGTTTCAGCTCAGCAATATTCTTGGGATGTCTACTGTGAATCGCTTTCTTGAGATCATGACACAGCATCTCAATAGGGTTGAGGTCAGGACTCTAATGGCTCATACACACTGGTACGGCTGTCGCCGCAACCACGTGGCACGCGCGTGTTGCAGCGACAGGTCGCCTGTGTGTATGACGCGCGCGCCCCGAACCGTCGCCCGTCGGAGTTGTCGCCAGGTGATTGACATGTTCAATCGCCGGCTACAGCTGTCGCCGCAACTGTCGCTAGTCCGCGTGTGTATGCAGACTAGCGACAGGAAACACAATGCAAGTGAATGGAGCATCCGGCCGGGGGATGCTCCATTCACAGACAGCTTCCGCCGCGTCTCTGCCTTTCTGGCGAGATGTGTGGATAGCTGTCGCCGCCAGGGAGCTTTCGCTCCCTGGTCCCTTGTAGCCATGCAACGGGGATGTAGCTTAACTGGGCACCTCCAGAAGGCGTATTTTCTTATTTTTTTCCTTTTCTGTTTAAGCCATCCTGTTGTTGATTTACTTCTATGATTTGGGCTGTTGTTGCAACACCCATCTTCTGCTAAGCTTCAGCTGGTGGACAGATAGCCTTAAGTTCTCCTGCAAAATGTCTTGATAAATTTGGGAATTCATTTTTCCTTCGATGGTAGCAATCCGTCCAGGCCCTAATGCTGCAAATCAGCCCCAAACCAGGATTCCCCCACCACCATACTTAACCGTTGGCATGAGGTTTTGATGTTGGTATGCTGTGCCTCTTTTTCACCATACATAGGCCTCAATTCACTAAGCTTTATCAAACACTTTATCAAATGTTTGATAATTTACTTCCTGAGTAAAATCTAATTTTGAATTCACTAAGGTGTTATAGATTTATTGAACATTTTATTAATAAAACATTCGATAAATTTATAACACTTTTCTGAATTCAAAATTAGATTTTACTCTTTAGGTAAATTATTGTTCGATAAAGTGTTTAATAAAGCTCAGTGAATTGAGGCCTATTGGTGTCATCTGTCCACAGAATATTTTGCCAGTACTGCTGTGGAACATCCAGGTGCTCTTTTGCAAGCAATGTTTTTTTTTGGCTCTTTAGTAATAGCTTCTGCACCAATGGAATTAGATGTGCAGGGATCCACTTTGGAGTAACAAGTGCTTGCAAACACTCCACACGATCCGCACCATCAAAAAAGTCCACTTTATTCAATCCATTAAATACACGTTAAAATCCATGTAGTTAAGTATCTGATGACACACAGGCGTTTCGGACTAGATCAGTCCTTTCTTATTTCTTATACTTCTGTTCTCTAGCTGATAAGGTTTACACCGTATCACTGGTTTTTGTCACAGACTATTCGGGATTTACTGCCTACATTCACTCCCCTATTGTTTATGCTGTCTTTCTATTGGTGAATGACTCAACATGCAAATGCATTTATTTAAATTAGTCAGGTCTCTATGTGATCCACCAACCTACTATATAAGTAGGGCTTTTTAGCAGTGATGTGCAATGTGGGTGCCCTACGATTTGACAACGGACTGATATAGTCCGAAACGCCTGTGCGTCATCAGATACTTACCTACATGGATTTTAACAAAGTGTACTTTTTTGATGGTGTGGATCATGTGCAATGTTTTTTGGGGACAGCAGTTGCTTCCTCTGGTATCCTCTCATGAACTCCATTCTTTTTTACATAATCTTTATTTTTCCAAAAATTTATTTTACAAAACTGTACACAAATTCTTATTCAATATTAAAAGAGCTTTACTTATCGCAGCAAGTATAGATTCCAACTCATTCAGAGAAGAGCCACTTACTTATTCCCCTCACTCCTACGCCTATGATATAATTTATCCCAGTTCCAGACCTCTCTCATGGCTCAAAATCGACTCTAGCGTTGCTTCAACGCTTCAGTTTGATTCTATTCAAATCTAATCTTGCTATAGTGCTACTCCCTCTGGGGCTCCCTTCTTTCTCCTCAGTTTACTAGGTGGGAGCTCTGAGGTTTAGATCTCTATTACCATAGCAGTCACTCTTCCCATTCATATATACTCACCCTCATCACCTCCATCTTTCATCTCTCTGTCACATTCACACACAAAAGGAAAAAAAAAAATTCACCAGAACCATCACACAGCACACACTCAGAAACCTCTCCTTCCCCACTCCCCCTGGGAGGGCCTGGGCCAGGCCAAAAGGCCCATCTCTCTAAGGTACATGTCGACAAGTATAGCCAAATGTCAGAGGGACCCTACTCCGCCAGGGTTTGTGCATAACCTTCCGTGTTTTTGAATGCTATCCATTGAGCCCACGTTTTCCGGAACCTCTCCGATTGACCATGCCTCATGAGAGAAAGATCCTCCGTTTTCATAGTTTCCTCTACCTCCCGAATCCAATCGTCTATTTTGGGGGGTTCAGCTGCCTTCCATCTTCTAGTAATTAGTATCTTAATTGCATTAAGCAAGTGCCTCTAGAGCATATTTTTATACTTCTTAGTACTCCATGGATTAACATGTAACGGATAGAAAGCGTGGTCGTCAAGGCAGTCCTCTCCCATTATTCTACTCATATAGCCCCTAAGTTTCTTCAAGAAATCCTTTAACTCACACTCCGAAAATATGCGGAGGATCGCGCCCTTTGCCCTATTGCACCGCCAGCAGCACGTAGGTGAAGCCCTTGGAAACATCTTGTTTAGCCTATCTGGTGTCATATACCACCTTGTGAGGAACTTGTTTCCTGGGTTTTAGATGCCATTGAAGATCTATGGGCGAACAATAGAACCTTTCTCCACTGTTCATCTGAGAAAATCTTATTTAGGTCCCTCTCCCATTTAGTCCTAATGTAACCTGCCGGGTTTGCCTCCTCATTTAGGATAGCATAAATTCTCAAGAGAGAACCTCTAGAGGTCCCCTGTACTCTACAAAGCTCCTCAAAAGGGGTGAGGTCTCTTGAGAAATCTTTCCGTTTACCCAATGATAGCAAATAGTGCCTGAACTGAATCAGGCTCCATTCATCCAGCCGAGGGGTTCCTAACTGCAACTCGATTTGTTGTCGAGGGATCCACTCTCCCCCCCTCCACTAAGTGCATAGCCCTCATATCATGTATCTCCTTCCACTGTGGGGGCCCTCCTCCCATTGCACCCCGAACCAACCCCGGGTTCCCCACCAAGAGGACAAGCGGTGAGGGACAGGGTGAAACGCCTGCACGTCCTCTATACTTACCAAAAATATTAAGTGTAGAAGCTACCAGTGTACCTGCCAAATGCTTTATTTTAGGCTTGTTGTCAATCCATGTTATATTACATATAGGGTAGTTTAACAGCTCCTGTTCCATTCCCACCCATTGTTTGGTCTCCCCGTGTCGTGACCAATCCACTATTCAGGTCAATACTGCGGCCGCATGGTATTATCTGACATTAGGCGCGGCCAAGCCACCATTTTCTTTGTTCGCATATAGCAGCGTGGCCCTAACTCGGGTTTTTTTCCCCTCCAAATAAACCTTGAGAACATTCTTTTAATCTGTTGAAAAAAAATGTGGGGAAAGGGCAATCGGTACCGTCTGGAATAGGTATAGCAGCTTCGGCATAACTGTCATCTTCAGGATACTCTCTCCCTAACCACAAAAAGGTACCCGCCTCCCATCCCTCCACATCTCTGCCCAAATTCTCCAGGACTGGTAGGAAGTTTATTTGATACATTTCCTTAATCGAGGGTGTGAGCCATATACCCAAATACTTCAGTCCCTTCTGGGCCCATCTAAATGGAAAATTTTGACCAATAGATGCTATCGTATCCTGGCTCAGACCCACCGCCATTGCTTCACATTTACTATAGTTGATCTTAAAGTTTGAAACTTCCCCATATATGGAGAATTCCTGCAACAGATTGGGCAGAGAGACACGGGGGGTCCTTAAAAAAAAAAAAAAAAAACAGCAAGTCTGCATAAGCTGCCACCTTATGACTAGACTTGGGCATAGCTCTTCCCTGGATTCCACCACTGTTTCTAATGGAGCACAGTAGGGGTTCCAGAGAGAGGGCGAATATGAGGGGGGAGAGGGGGCACCCCTATCGGGTTCCATTCCTTATTGGGGAGGTCTCAGAAGAGACCACATTTACCCCTACCCTCGCCACCGGGGTTGAGTATAGAGTTTGTAGATTCACCCTCTCACCACCACTCACCAGGTCAGTAGTCTTGACCTGTAGGCCGGTGCAGGTCCCCAGCAGGTACACCACTCCTGCTAAACCACACTGTAGATAATAGAAATCGGAGACCGCACTCAGGCTTTTTCAACCCCTGTATTCAAAGGAAACCAAGCATGACAAAATACACGACATGTTTCGGGCGTCGCCCTTCCTCAAGCGACGCCCGAAACATGTCGTGTATTTTGTCATGCTTGGTTTCCTGTGAATACAGGGGTTGAAAAAGCCTTCTGAGTGCGGTCTCTGATTTCTATGATCTACGGGGTTGAGTATAGGGCCATAATTCTATCTCTCATCCTCCCTCTAATCCCAGTATGCTGCAGCGTCTGATCAATAAAGTCCGAGCCCACCCTGTCAAATGCCTTCTCTGCATCAGTCGACGACAACAGGGTGGGCTGGCACTGGGTCCTGGCCCATTCAATTAGATTCAATGCCCTGATGGTGTTCTCTCGCTTCCCTTGTTGGCACAAAGCCTACTTGATCTAAGTGTATAACTTTGGCAATCAACCCTGATAGCCTGTTGGCGATCATCTTTGCATATATTTTAATCTCAGCATTAAGCAATGAAATCGGCCTATAGCTACCATAGAGCATCGCGTCTTTGCCCTCTTTAGGGATTACTACTATATCGGATCTTAGTAGGTCCTGTGAGAAAGTATGGCCATCTGTATCTGCAGCCCCGACTCCATTAAAAAACCTCAGCATCTGGGGGGCAAGGATATCAAAAAACTCTTTGTAGTACTCAGCTCCTAGCCCATCAGGGCCAGGAGCCTTGTTAGCTGGGGACTGTTGTATCGCCTTTTTTAACTCTTCACCAGAGAAGAGTCTCCAGACTCTCTATATCTTCCGTCGGTATCGTGGGCATTTGGGAATTTCATATGTATTCCTTTATTTTCTGTAGTCTTTGCTCTCTGGGGTGTATCCCCGGCTTCTCTATATCATAAAAATTCCCATAGAAGTCCCTAAAAACCCGCGCAATAGACTCGCTTCGTGTATGTCTCACCTGGGTACTCCCCAATATCTGGGGGATATATAGTTCCCTCTGCTGCTTTTTGAGTGCCTTTGCCAGGATTTTCCCAGGCTTATTCCCATATTCTTACCATACCCTCCTACACCTAGCTGCCATTTCTTTTGATTTTTGGAACAGGAGCATTTTCAGCTTCTCTCTTTCCTCCTCAAGTTCCTCATATAGAGCCGGGGAGGGTTTACACTTATGTTTTTTTATCCAATTCCTGCACTCTATTCCATGCCCCCACCATTGCTTTAGAGCACTCTTTTTTTTTGCGTCTAGCCCCTTCCCTTATAAAAACACCCCTTACTACACATTTATGTGCCTCCCATAAAGTACATATTTTAGTCCCCTCTAAATCATTTTCAGCAAAATAATTTTTCAGTTCCGTGCCAACAATAGAAGCTACCCCCCAATCGTACAGTAATGCTTTAAGTCTCCATCTAAATAGGGGTCTGTGCTGACCATCTGAGAACAGGTCCAAGAACACTGGAGCATGATCAGACACAGCAGCAGTACCAATACCCGAACTAAGACTCTCAGAAAGCAGATCGTGGGACACGAAAAAATTATCTATCCTAGTATAGGACTTATGCAAAGATGAAAAAAAAAAAAGTATAGTCTCTGTCCAGGGGATGCTGTACCCGCCAAATGTCCACCAACTGCTGGCGGTGCAATAAGGCTCTAGCCAGAGCTTTCCTCGACATGAAAGACCTGCCTGTTGAAGTGTCCAGCTCAGGATCTAAAACAAAGTTCAGATCTCTCCCCAATATGATGCTCCCTTCCCCAAAATTCTCTTGTCTCTAAGAACTGTTCTAAATATCTATTTTGCCCTTCGTTGGGGAAGTATACCGAACCCATTGTCAGCTTTGCTCCAACCAGGGCCGGATTTGTACTTTTTACCGCCCAAGGCCCACTACCTTCAGCCGCCCCATGACAACAACGGGATTAGGATTTAGAGTTTTTGGACATAGGATATTAGGGTTAGGTATTTACAAAATAAAAAAGTAATTAGTGGAGATTAACGGCTAGGGCTTTTGGAAATTTAGGGTGAGGCTAGGCATTGGAGAATAGGATTATGGAAAAAAGGTTAAAATTAAAGTGGCGTTGAGATGGTACACTGGGCTTTATTTATACTTACCTGGGACTTCCTTCAGCCCCATAAGCACTGTCTGGCCTCCCTCGCCGTCCTCTTCAGCCCCTCAATTTATGCAGTATGCCTCCCGGATATCCGTCTGGCAGTGCTCTTCTGCGCAAGCGCAGCTCAGCAGCATGTACACCCCTCCTTGCGCTACCACGGCCAGGAGCATTCTGCACAGGATACTCCCGAGGACAAGAGCGTTGCAGGGTCACGCGCATTGCAGGGGATTACTGGGAGCCATATCGCTAGAACGGAGGGGCCAATGAGGACGGCGAAGGAGGCCACAGTGCTCATGGGGTTGAAGGAAGCCCCAGGTAAGTATAAATAAAGCCCAGTGTAGTCAGGTTAGAGATTCTGACCAAAAGATTAGGGTAATTCAATTGACTGAGGACATTGACTATGTTCTCTGTAAAGTGCTGCAGAAGGTATCAGTGCTATATAAATACATAATAATAATAATATGGTAGACATTAGACTATAACTATGGTAGGGATTATAGTTTGAGCTCCTCTGAGGACAGTCAGTGACATGACTATGTTCTCTGTAATGTGCTGCAGGAGATGTCAGTGCTATATAAATACATAATAATAATAATATGGGAGGACATTTGACTATGGTAGGATTAGAGTGTGAGCTCCGCTGAGGACAGTCAGTGACATGACTATGTACTCTGTAATGTGCTGCAGAAGATGTCAGTGCTATATAAATACATAATAATAATATGGGAGGACATTAGACTAGGACTATGGTAGGATTAGAGTGTGAGCTCCTCTGAGGACAGTCAGTGACATGACTACGTAATATGTAAAGTGCTGCAGGAGATGTCAGTGCTGTATAAATACATAACAATATGGTACAACATTAGATTATGACTGTAGTAGGATTTAGAATGTGAGCTTCTTTGAGGATAGTCAGTAAAAGGGCTATGCACTCTGTACAAGATGTCAGCACTATAAAAACACACAAAAATATTTTCATAGTACATCAGAATAGGATTATGGTACATAATAATCTAGCAGGACATTAGACTGACTATAATAATAAAAAAAGAATACCCCATACAGTATATGAATAGCTTTGTGTGTGAAGGTGAAAGGGAAATGACTGTGGGAGAAAGGCAAGAAGTGTTAGAAGCTAGCTAGCAGGACAGGGGGGGGGGGGGGAGGGGGACGACAGGCAGCCGTGTTATAGCAGCTTCAGAGGTCACAGGTTCCGGGGGAGAGGAAGGAGACAGCTGGTCACTCAGGACTCCACAACAGCGTAAGGTAAAGTGTGCAGAATGCCTGCAGTTCTGCACACACAATTCTCCCTCCTCAATCCTCACTGAGCTGATTCCATGCCTAGTTGCCTAATGCCTACCAGTCTGCCACAGTGCCACTACTGCTGGCTTCTTCCTCCTCCTCCCTCCTCGGCTCAAATCTCCCGGCTTGTCTCTTCTCAGTCCCGCCCCCCACTGTCAGGAGGGAAGGAGAGGGGCGCTCTGCTCCGTGCTGTGCAGCATGCAGTGGGGACTGGAGGACAGCGTGGCAGTAGACAGCTGATCTGCTGCCGGTGTGGGACATCCGCCCCAGCTCTCCTGTCGGCAGGTTTCCGGCCTAGGCGGCCTGTGCGGAAATCCGGCCATGGCTCCAACTGAATTGTCCTAGAGACCAGGAGGGCAGAACCTCAGACCTTAGTGGGCTGCGGGATACTACAATATACATGTGGGTAAGCTCTATCTCTCATGGTCGGGGTCCCCTTCAGCGAAAAATGTGTCTCCTGGAAGCAAGCAATACCTATATGATGTTTAAGATACCTGAATAGTGCCATGCGTTTTTCCGGTGTATTCAGGCCCCTGACATTTAGTGACATCATCTTAATTCTTGTCCTGTTTTACCTGTCTCTTTGAGCCAGCTTTGGACCTGCTGAGCCGGGGGGGTTCCCACTCCCATCTACACCCAGTGCAAACCCACCGTCTTCCTACTATTCTCTCACCCCCACACACCACCCCCTAAAAGTGTGCCAGTCATACTCCGAGCCACGGGATGGGGGGGGGGGGTCAGCCAACCCAAACCTCCCCCCCGCGGCACCACCAAATCTCCTGTGCTGTCTACCCTCCTATATGTATGAATATGTCACAACCACTCCAAACTCCCTATATCCTATACTCCATCCTTGTGTTGGCCCCCACTCAGCGGGCCCGCCTAGTATTACCCACATGTGAGATCTCTCCCACCACCCCAATCCCCCCACCCCACTCAAAAAGAAAAAAAAATTAAACATGTCTCATAGTTCACTCAATCCTCCTATAATACTTATGTGCAGTCACCCTAGGTCAGTCTCCAGACTAATCCTCTTTGTGCATACTCGTGAAAACACTCTTTATATTATCTCTTTATACAACTTATTTATATCCACATGTAATTGAACCACATCTTTTATACCTTTGTAATACCGCCCCCCACCCTATGAACAATCTTCCCACTTCCCATCACATGTAAAATGCAACCAAGTGTACCCCCCCACCTCATGTCCACCGGGATAATCTCAATGCTTCCGATTCCAATCAGAGCGAAATAGCGGCAAAACAAAAGACAAGAACAACAAAAACAAGAAAAAAAAAATCAAACAGCATGTCAACGATTCAAAAGATTAGGCTAATCAATTCTGAATTATTCTATAGAAGCAGTAGTCTTCGGCCTCTGAGGGACAGCCATGTATATACTCTCTGGGGTCCAGTCTGGTAGAGCTGCCTTATCCAAGCCCAATTTATGACAGAAGTCTGCAACATCATTAGGGTGTCTTAGGATCACAAAGGTTTGTCCCTTCCTTGCCACCAACTGGAACAGCGCTACTTAAAAGTGCCTACCTGCAAAAGAGTGCAAGCCCCACTTGTGGGATAAAATACACACCTAGCATACACATGATCCTCAAGGTGCGTTTGCAGTTTCTGGGGGGGGGGGGGGGGGGCTCAGCGCACCTCTGATTCGAGGCCATTCGGAGGTGGCCTGGTGATGCGCTGATCCACTTTTTGCGCAATTTTCAATTTTCGATTTTACTTGATTAGCCACACCCAGGCTATGCATATACATAGGTTAGGATTTGGTTAGTGTTAGGTCCCCTCCCATGGAGAATTGACTTCTTCGCAGTGGGAGGGACGAGTACTTAATAGGTTGCATGCAAGCTGTTACGGAAACCAACATCCTCCAGTGGTAGACAGGTCATGTGTATGCTAGGTGTGTATTTTAGCCCACAAGTGGGGCTTGCACTCTTTTGCAGGTAGACACTTGTCTGTTTTTAAGTAGCGCTGTTCATTTCCTTGCCATGTACTTTCTCCATTTACAGACCATTTTTCTTATCGTAGACTGATGAACTGCAAGGCTTTTGGAGGTACTTTAAAGCAGTAGGATTAGCCATACTATGCCAGGGGGGAAAAAACACACATATAAGTAGATAAATACTTGATCTACTTACATAGCACATGCATTGTACTGACCACGTTTTGATTTCAGTGAATTTTTATATTAAAAAAAATGAAATCTTCATCTATATAAAGCTTTTCAGCAGATGGAAGCATGAAGTGCTCCAAAATCTCCTGATAGCTAGCTACATTGACCTTGCCCTTGATAAAACACAGTGGACCAACACCAGCAGCTGACATGGCACCCCAGACCATCACTGACTGTGGGTACTTGACACTGGACTTCAGGCATTTTGGCATTTCCCTCTCCCCAGTCTTCCTCCAGACTCTAGCACCTTGATTTCCGAATGACATGTAAAAGTTGCTCTCATTTCAAAAAAGTACTTTGGACCACTGAGTAACAGTCCAGTGCTGCTTCTCTGTAGCCCAGGTCAGGCGCTTCTGCCGCTGTTTCTGGTTCAAAAGTGGGTTCATGCTTCCATCTGCTGAAATGGAACCTGCCATGAGCTGTCAGGAGCATCATTCTCTGCAAATACTATATAAAAATTCTGTGAAGTCCAAACGTGAACAGTGAAATGCATATGTAATGTAAGTACAGCCAATATTTAGCTACTGATATATGTTTTTTTTTTCTCTGAGACCTTATACCTAACAGCTCCTCTTTAAGCAGACTGTGATTTTCTATTGTGACTTAGATGATCAGATCACATTGACCAATTTGTGCAGAAATCCATATAATTCCAAAGGGTTCAAATACTTTTTCTTGGTACTGTATATAGCGCCGACATTTTCTGCAGTGCTGTACAGAGTATATGGTCTTGCCTCTTAACAGTCCCTCAGAGGGGCTTACAGTCTAATCCCTGCCATAGTCATATGTCTGTGTGTATCGTAGTCTATGGCCAATTTTAGGGTGAAGCCAATTAATTTATCTGTATGTTTTTGGGATGTGGGAGGAAACCAGACTGCCCAGAGGAAACCCACATGGGCACAGAGAGACCATACATACTCTGTGCAGATCGTGCACTGGCTGGGATTCAAACCGAGGACCCAGTGCTGGACCCAGGGAAAATGAGGGGAAAAATGAAAAAAAAAATACACTTTCTCCAATTCCATCTCCTATAGTTTTAAAATAAACAATGCTGTAGTAAATAAAACCCACACATTTTATTTGCCCAGTTGTTCCGGGTATTACGTTTAAATTATGTTCCTAATACAATGCTACATTCTTATCTGAAGATTGCCTGCTAAGGCAATGCTGCTGTTTCAGCAGAAAGTATTTTGCAATGCTTATGACTTAGGGCCCGTTTCCACTATTGCGGTGCGGAATCGCCTGGATTCCACCGCTGACGAAATCGCATGCGGATGCGATTCCGCATGCGTTTTTTACTGCGAATTCGCATAGGTGAGGGTATAGGCGATTTTAACCATGTCACTGCCTGTGTGAATTTACATTGGTACCTATGCGAATTCGCATGCGATATCGCGGCAAAAACGCATGGGGAAAACGCATGCGATTTCCCTATTAAATACATTGTGTGCGATTCGCCTGCATTCCACACGCAGGCGAATTCTGAGGGCTCTGCCGTGCAGAAAAATCCTGCACAGAAAAACGCACAGCAAAACTGACAAGTGGAAACAGGCCCATCCATTTGTATTGGCTGTGCGAATCTGCATGCGGACAACGCATGCGGATTCGCGATAGTGGAAACGGGCCCTTAAGGCTCATACACACGCCCAACATGCACACAACCACATGACAAACAGCACAACCTGACAAACCACATGACCTGTATATACACACGCCTACACAGCTAAACACCCAACTCAAAGCGGTATTGTCACCATAAAAATCAAATTTCAACAGCAACTGGTCTGAGTGTATTAAGTGATAAAGATGCCAATCCTGCATTCAAAACTTGCAAAACTTTTTCTGTTATGATTTGGAGTTATCAGATACTTTAGGAGCACTGGCCCTAGTGCCAAACAGTGCCAAAGAGTTGAATCCTGGGAGTTATTTTTATCTATAATATATTCCTCCTCTTACATTTATTTCCCTGCCTAGCTTTCTTATCTGAAACACCTCTGCTCACTTGTGTTTACAAGCAAGGCTGAGGTGACTCAGCGATTGAAGGATAAGACAGTGTAGTTCCTAGTATACACCTCAGTGGGAGTGTCTGAAGACCCTGGGAGGAGGGCAGCTAATGAATACACAATGAGCAAGAGAAGGGAGGGGGGAGGATATGATGTCAGCATTAGCTTCGCAAGATGGCCACTGCCTAGAATAGGATTTTCTGCTTTTCCTTTATAAAATTCACAGGAATAAGTACGTGGATAGCACAATACATCTGTTATGCAAGTAGAAGTAGTATTTATCTACTTATATATGTGTTTTTTATTTCTAGGTTAGCATGGGTGTCGGTTGTTTAACATACTGCACACGCAAGAGGACTGACAAACTACACAGTAAAAACAAGTACAAGTCTTTCAAACAACTTGTACACACGTACCAACTGCGCACCAACTGCATGATATCAGACCAACCTAGATCCAACAGTTGAATTGATCAAACCGCCTGTTATCAGTTGCTCATCAAGTTGTTTGCAGGCGAACACATGCCTGATTATCATGCAACAGACTAAAGTCAGATGATAATCAGGCTGCAGGTTGGTCCGTGTGTACTTGGCTTTAGTCGGCAAGACAGGCCTGCCAAAGCATGCCAATCTGTTAGCTACCTGCCAAGGTTTTTTGGGGATGAATACATTTAGGACCCCTTTGTTGTTTTTGCTAGCATTTGAATAAGATAAGGTTTCCCATCCACAATTCATTTGAAATCTGCTGATCAATATTGTCATTACATTGCTAGTAGTTTGCTTGTTATGGCTGACATTAGAAGGGCAGAAAGTCAATGCAGTAAGATCTACTCTCTTTAAAGAGGAGCTGTTAGGTATAGGGTCTCAGAGAAAATAAACACATATATCAGTAGCTAAAGATTGGCTGTACTTACATTACATATGCATTTCACTGTCCACGTTTGTACTTCACAGAATTTTTATATAGTATATGCAGAGATTGATGCTCCTGACAGCTCATGGCAGGTTCCATGTTTTTCTGTCAAATGTGTCGTCATGTCCTGCCTGCTTCCTGATCACAGAAAAGCTCGTACTGAATAACAGTGTGCAGTGAATATTAATGAGCCATGTGGCTAGGAACAATAGCTGACTCCTGCAGTGTACTCTGCCCGGAGATTTATCAGTGCTACGCGCTGGACTGATTACAAGCTGCTGTAACGTCTCATTAGCAGCCGAGGGGAGGGCCCCAGAATGCTTTGCAGTATAGTATGCGGCTTGTGTCCTCTTAGGTCTAACAGCTTTTCTGATAAGCACACATCAAAGGTAAGAGAGATTTTTATCTTCACTAATGCCTTTTTGGCTTCCTTCTAAACTGTTTAACACAGGAGAATAGAGGTTTAAATTAGCGTCTGCAGCCTGACAGTTACTCTTTAAAGAGAGTAGTCAGTAGTCAGCCATACTATCTCAGGAAAAAAAACAACATATACAGGGTTTGGACAAAATAATGGAAACGCCTAACATTTTGGCATCATAATCTTTAAACATGTTTTAAGTAATCAAGACTTGACATTGACTTCCGGTTCCGGCGCCTGAATGTAAACAGCGAGGAGTTCGGAGCTCCGCAGACTCACTCGCTTGCCCCGGCCAGAGCTGCAACAAAAGTGCCCCCACACAGACCTGTCGCCTAGCCGAGCCGTCCGGAACTCCCGCTGCACCCCAGAGCGCTCGTATGGACCGATACGTAATGCGGTCAGGTCGCAAGAGAAACGAGGGGGAAGAGGGAGAGCTGGACAAGATGGCGCCCGGCACCAGCCCACAAACCGAGTCCTCTGCCCATCAGTCCCCGCAGTGGGAGAACGAATCTCAGCAACAAGACTGGGAAGAAAACACAGCAGCTCCCGACCTGGATGAAGGTGAGCACCACATAGACTATAAAAAAATAACAGCAGAGGTAGTCTCCATGCTGACACCGGAGCTACACTCCATAATACAATCCGCATTAGACAAATCACTGGGAGAGCTGCATAAGCAACTTCAAAAGCATGAAAGCAGATTTGTGCAAATAGAAAACAGAGTACAGAGTATAGAAGATGAAAGGGCTAAAGAGGGGGAAAAAATGAAACAAATCCTGGAAGATAACAAGCAGATGCATAATAAGCTCCAGGACCTTGAAAACAGGTAGAGGCGAAATAATCTCAGAATCACTGGCCTTCCTGAGGCCATGACACTCCAGGCCTTACACGACTTTTCTGTATCTGCACTACCAAAGCTATTAGGCTTGAAAAAAAGGATTTAAAGTTGAAAGATCTCACAGAGTGGGTCCCCCACGTAACGCAAATGATAAACGCCCCCGCGAGTAGTGATGACCAGATACCTGGACCAGTGGCGTACCTAGGGTATTTGACACCCGGTGCTGGGTATTAAAAGACACCCCCCCCCCCCCCCAAAAAAAGGAAAGGAGTGCGGCATACTAAGCGCGCAATGGTGGGTAATGCCAGACCCGCCCCACCTGAGTTTCCTCCTTACACGCTCTCCCCCCTCCAGATATGCATCAGCACAGTGAGCAACAGTGAAGGTGGAGACCTGTGGCACGTAATGGTGACGCAGCGCTCCAGCGCTTGGAACGCAGGAGTCAAGTGAAGTATTCCCTGCATGCCCGTCTCATATCTAGAGGGGGAGACCGTGGAAGGAGGGGACCCAGGTGAGGAGGGTATGTGGCCCCCCTCCCCTGTCCTTCCTTTTTGTGCTGCTTTCCTCCTGCTCATGGCCTCTGTGGGAGGTCTTTGCGACAGGGTTGCCAACTTTATTTCTATTTTTGAAGGACAAAAGGCCCCAAAAAAACGCAACATTTTGGATGGAGAGGGGGCAGAGTCAGAAGCGTACTTTTAAGTAGAGTTGTGGGTGGGGCTAAGCTCTGCACATAATTATTTTTTTGGGAATTTAGTTAGCATTGACATGATCTTCCACAGCACTTTACATAGTCAGGTTATTCACTGTCCTCAGGCAAGCTCACAATTGAATCCCACCCTACCACAGTCATAATGCAATGTCTGCCGTATTATTATTATTATGTATATAGCACTGATAACTTCTGCAGCACTATACAGAGTACATAGTTATGTCACTGTCC
Source organism: Hyperolius riggenbachi (assembly GCF_040937935.1). NCBI lineage: Eukaryota > Metazoa > Chordata > Amphibia > Anura > Hyperoliidae > Hyperolius > Hyperolius riggenbachi. Next base: position 300,772,628 of record NC_090646.1, on the reverse strand, counting down.
TCAGAGGAGCTCATAGTCTAATCCCTGCCATAGTGAGTGTAATGTAATGTCCTACCATAATATAATTATGCATTTATATAGCAGACATCTTCTGCAGCACTTTACAGAGTACATAGACATGTCACTGACTGTCCTTAGAGGAGCTCACAATCTAATCCTACCATAGTTGTATGGCCTACCATATTATGTATTTATATAGCCCTGACATCACCTGCAGCACATTACAGAGTACATAGTCATGTCACTGACTGGCCTCAGAGGAGCTCACAATCTAATCCTACCATAGCCTAATGTCCTACCATATTATTATTATGTATTATGGATCACTGACATCTTCTGCAACACTTTAAGGAAACCAGAGCTGAATGACAGTAAGTTTTATACATACCTGGGGTTTCTTCCAGCCCCATCCACACGGATCGCTCCCATGCCGCCGTCCTCAGCCTTCTCTGGTACCGGGTTCCGTAACTTCAACCAGTCGTGGCCAGTCTGTGCAAGAGAAGTGCGCTCTCTACGTATCTCTCCAGCGGTTGCGTAAAGAGTGCACTTCTCTTGTGTCAGACAGACCACAACTGGCAGAAGTGACGGGACCTGGTACCGATGAAGGAGATGACTGAGGACAGCGGCATGGGAGCAATCCATGCAGATGGGGCTAGAGGAAGCCCCAGGTATGTATAAAACTTATTAGTCAGCTCTGGTACACTTTAACTGTTCTCAGACTAGCTGACAATCTATAGACACCAGCTTCTATAGCAAATACAGGGGGAAAGCTGCCTGCCTGATCATCAGAACAGCTCACAACAAATCATTTATAAAACAAAACAATACAAATTTTCCTTTCAGAGCAAGATTCTATGTGAAGGTGATTTTATCTTTACCAAGCTCCGTCTGGTTTCATCTGTGAAACACCCTACACCTCTTATCAACATAAACAACCCCCATGCCCTGCCTATAGAAAGGCTTCCCTGCTCCCATCCCTCCTGTGACCCCATCCAGATTTCTGAAGAATGCTGCCCAGCAGATAACAGTGCAGAGCACGGAGGATTCCTGTAGCTGAAGTGCCACTGTATGCACACTGATCAGCTTCCTCGTGCTGATACTGACAGGCTGTGTGACTGGCAGGGATAAGAAGGGGATATGAGGACGACAATGATGAGCACACTTCAGTGACAGAGAGTTACCTTCTCTCCATGCTGACCGAGAATAGGACTTCGGGGCATTGTGGGCGGGTTTGCTTGGCTGTCTCTCTCCCTTCTATTGGCTAGAGAGATCTGACAGCCGGAAAAGAAAGCTTCTGATTGGAGGGAGGGAGGAGAAGGAGGCAGCAGCCTGATATCTCGGTCGTAACTTTTCAGGCTTGAACAATAATAATAATAATGAATCTGAGAATAATAATGATAATAGTGGGAGCTGTGCAATGCTCACAAAACAAATACAGACATGATTCATTTCAGGTGATTCATTTAAATGGACAGTTGGCAACCCTGCTTTGTGACACCCCCTCCCTGTCAATCACCCGGTGTGCCCCGCCCCCTTGCGCCCAATGGAAGAAACGCCACTGACCTGGATTATGCTGACAAAACAACCATATTAAGAGCTTGTCGTGCACAGGAGGGCCCCTTGGACTATCAAGGCTCCACAATACGTTTATTCAACGATTACTCTGCTGGGGTATCTAAACTTAGGCAAACCTTTAACCCAGCATGTGCGCAATTAAGTTAAAATGGCGATTTGCCCTACAATATCCAGCCATCATGCGCATAACAGATGATAAAGAGGAACAACACGTGTTCCACACGGCTAAAGAAGCACTTTTTTTCTTGAAGCAACATGCAACAGATCCTGAATGATCCTTTATACCTGGGCTGATGTTATAAAAAGACGATGCGTAGGGGGCACTGCAAATCAACTGGAACATGTTGTCCCATGCCTCGTTCAGTTCTATCATATACAAGATATTTCATGTTCTGGATAGTTAGACTGCCTTGATAATATATGGCGGGAAAGACAAGTGACTGAGTCCTGGAGCTCCAAGAAGGGACACTTACTCAGGGAAGAAGTGAGGTCACATCAAGATGTTTTTGGTTATGTTTGTTTTATTTTCAGTTTTTAATATTGTTCATGGCTCCTCAGAGCCATACTAACCACTTGCCGACCGCCCACAGCCCATGGGCGGCGGCAAAGTGGATGCCTTAAGGACCGCAATACGCCTTAGGGCGTTGCATCCTTTTCCTATGCCGGGGGAGCGATCGCGTCATTGATGACGCGCGCTTCCCCCGGCAACTGGCTCCGCCCACCCGCCGTAACATCCCGCCGGCCATACGGAAGCGCCGGCGGGATGTTAACCCCGCGATCGCCGCTACAAAGTGTATAATACACTTTGTAATGTATACAAAGTGTATTATACAGGCTGCCTCCTGCCCTGGTGGTCCCAGTGTCGGAGGGACCACCAGGGCAGGCTGCAGCCACCCTACTCTGCACCCAAACACACTGATCTGCCCCCCCCCGCCCACAGCACCCCTCAGACCCCCCCCCTGCCCACCCCCCAGACCCCTGTTTGCACCCAATCACCCCCCTAATAACCCATCAATCACTCCCTGTCACTATCTATCAACGCTATTTTTTTTTATCTCCCCCCCCCTGCCCCCTCCTGATCACCCCCCCACCCCTCAGATTCTCCCCAGGACCCCCCCCCAGACCTCCCCCCCCCCCCTGTGTACTGTATGCATCTATCCCCCCTGATAACCTGTCAATCACCCATCAATCACCCCCTGTCACTGCCACCCAACAATCAGCCCCTAACCTGCCCCTTGCGGGCAATCTGATCACCCACCCACACCAATAGATCGCCCGCAGATCCGACATCAGATCACCTCCCAAATCCATTGTTTACATCTATTCTCTCCTCTAAACACCCACTAATTACCCATCAATCACCCCCTATCACCACCTGTCACTGTTACCTATCAGATCAGACCCTAATCTGCCCCTTGCGGGCACCAAATCACCCGCCCACACGCTCAGATTGCCCTCAGACCCCCCCTCCCCCCCTTATCAATTCGCCAGTGCATTAATTACATCTGGTCTTCCCTGTAATAATCCACTCATCACCTGTCAATCACCTGCCAATCACCTATCACCCATCAATCACCCCCTGTCACTGCCACCCATCAATCAGCCCCTAACCTGCCCCTTGCGGGCAATCTGATCACCCACCCACACCATCCGATCGCCTGCAGACCCGCAGTCAGATCACCTCCCAAGTGCATTGCATCTGTTCTCTCCTCTAAACACCCACTAATTACCCATCAATCACCCCCTGTCACTGCTACCCATCAGATTAGACCCCCATCTGCCCCTAGGGCACCCAATCACCCGCCCACACCCTCAGACTCCAGCCCTGATCACCTCGCCATTGCATTACTTGCATCTATTCCCCCCACTAATCACACCTTGAGACACCCATCAATCACCTCCTGTCACTACCTGTCACCCCCTAGCACACCTACCCATCAGATCAGGCCCTAATTTGCCCCGTGTGGGCTCCTGATCACTCGGCCAAACCCTCAGATCCCCCTCAGACCCCCTTCTGATCACCTCCCCAGTGCATTGAGTGCATCTATTTTCCCCTCTAATCACCCCCTGAGACACCCATCAATCACCTCCTGTCACCCCCCTAGCACTCCTATCCATCAGATCAGGCTCAATACAACCTGTCATCTAAAAGGCCACCCTGCTTATGACCGGTTCCACAAAATTCGGCCCCTCATAGACCACCTGTCATCAAAATTTGCAGATGCTTATACCCCTGAACAGTCATTTTGAGACATTTGGTTTCCAGACTACTCACGGTTTTGGGCCCGTAAAATACCAGGGCGGTATAGGAACCCCACAAGTGACCCCATTTTAGAAAAGACACCCCAAGGTATTCTGTTAGGTGTATGACGAGTTCATAGAAGATTTTATTTTTTGTCAAAAGTTAGCGGAAATTGATTTTTATTGGTTTTTTTTCACAAAGTGTCATTTTTCACTAACTTGTGACTAAAAATAAAATCTTCGATGACCTCGCCATACACCTAATGGAATACCTTGGGGTGTCTTCTTTCTAAAATGGGGTCACTTGTGGGGTTCCTATACTGCCCTGGCATTTTAGGGGCCCTAAACCGTGAGGAGTAGTCTAGAAAACAAATGCCTCAAAATGACCTGTAAATAGGACGTTGGGCCCCTTAGCGCACCTAGGCTGCAAAAAAAGTGTCACACATGTGGTATCGCCGTACTCAGGAGAAGTAGTATAATGTGTTTTGGGGTGTATTTTTACACATACCCATGCTGGGTGGGAGAAATCTCTCTGTAAATGGACAATTGTGTGTAAAAAAAATCAAACAATTGTCATGTACAGAGATATTTCTACCACCCAGCATGGGTATGTGTAAAAATACACCACAAAACACATTATACTACTTCTCCTGAGTACGGCGGTACCACATGTGTGGCACTTTTTTACACCCTAAGTGCGCTAAGGGGCCCAAAGTCCAATGAGTACCTTTAGGATTTCACAGGTCATTTTGCGACATTTAGTTTCAAGACTACTCCTCGCGCTTTAGGGCCCCTAAAATGCCAGGGCAGTATAGGAACCCCACAAATGACCCCATTCTAGAAAGGAGACACCCAAAGGTATTCCGTTAGGAGTATGGTGAGTTCATAGAGATTTTTTTTGTCACAAGTTAGCGGAATATGACACTTTGTGAAGAAAAACAATTCAAATCAATTTCCGCTAACTTGTGGCAAAAAATAAAATCTTCTATGAACTCACCATACTCCTAACGGAATACCTTGGGGTGTCTTCTTTGTAAAATGGGGTCATTAGTGGGGTTCCTATACTGCCCTGGCATTTTAGGGGCCCTAAACCGTGAGGAGTAGTCTTGAAACAAAAATGACCTGTGAAATCCTAAAGGTACTCATTGGACTTTGGGCCCTTTAGCGCAGTTAGGGTGCAAAAAAGTGCCACACATGTGGTATTGCCGTACTCAGGAGAAGTAGTATAATGTGTTTTGTGGTGTATTTTTACACATACCCATGCTGAGTGGGAGAAAGATCTCTGTAAATGAACAATTGTGTGTAAAAAAAATTAACAAATTGTCATTTACAGAGATATTTCTCCCACCCAGCATGGGTATGTGTAAAAATACACCCTAAAACACATTATACTACTTCTCCTGAGTACGGCAATACCACATGTGTGGCACTTTTTTGCAGCCTAACTGCGCTAAGGGGTCCAAAGTCCAATGAGCACCTTTAGGCTTTACAGGGGTGCTTACAATTTAGCACCCCCCAAAATGTCAGGACAGTAAACACCCCACAAATGACCCCATTTTGGAAAGTAGACCCTTCAAGGTATTCAGAGAGGGGCATGGTGAGTCCGTGGCAGATTTCATTTTTTTTTGTCGCAAGTTAGAAGAAATGGAAACTTTTTTTTTTTTCTCACAAAGTGTCATTTTCCGCTTACTTGTGACAAAAAATAATATCTTCTATGAACTCACTATGCCTCTCAGTGAATACTTTGGGATGTCTTCTTTCCAAAATGGGGTCATTTGGGGGGTATTTATACTATCCTGGAATTCTAGCCCCTCATGAAACATGACAGGGGGTCAGAAAAGTCAGAGATGCTTGAAAATGGGAAAATTCACTTTTTGCACCATAGTTTGTAAACGCTATAACTTTTACCCAAACCAATAAATATACACTGAATGGGGTTTTTTTTAATCAAAAACATGTTTGTCCACATTTTTCGCGCTGCATGTATATAGAAATTTTACTTTATTTGAAAAATGTCAGCACAGAAAGTTAAAAAAATCATTTTTTTTCCAAAATTCATGTCTTTTTTGATGAATATAATAAAAAGTAAAAATCGCAGGAGCAATCAAATAGCACCAAAAGAAAGCTTTATTAGTGACAAGAAAAGGAGCCAAAATTCATTTAGGTGGTAGGTTGTATGAGCGAGCAATAAACCGTGAAAGCTGCAGTGGTCTGAATGGAAAAAAAGTGGCCGGTCCTTAAGGGGTAGAAAGCCCTAGGTCCTCAAGTGGTTAACACTTGTCACTACAAACAAGACATTTTTTCAAATCAATCCACTCCTGCAATGATTGCAGGAGGTCAACATAGCTATGTGACAGTTTTGCTGTTTTTAGGGGTTCTTTTGGGGAAAGGGGAGGGACAGTATGCAGTCATTCCTTGTCATATGTATTTAACAAAATATAATGTTGGGTGTGTGCTCGCAGTCGGATCCATAGACCCGGGTTAAAATGTCCATTAAAATTACGTCTTGGAATGTTAAGGGCCTGAGATCACCAGGGAAACGCTCAATTGTGCTCCGACATCTTAAGAAACTCCACACAGAGATAGCTCTACTTCAAGAGACTCACTTGACTGAAAATCAATTCCAATTTATGCGCAAATCGTGGGTGGGACAAGTATTTGGCTCGCCGGCCCAAGGTAGGAAATCTGGGGCTCTAATTTTAATTCATAAACCATTTCAGGGCGAGGTACTGGAAAGTAGCTGCGACACAGAGGGAAGATGGGTTAGGATCTGACTGCGATTACACTGTGATATAGTTGATGTTATGAGTGTGTACGCCCCCACTGCTGAAGATAAAACATTCTTTTCAGCGCTGATGACCCAAACACTATTGAGCACACAATCAAAAATCATCCAGGGAGGGGACTTTAAAGAGACTCTGTAACAAATTTTTCAGCCTTAGTTCTTCTATCCTATAACTTCCTATGCCTGTTCTAATCTGCTCTGGCTTACTGCAGTCTTTCCTAACTGCACTGTCTCTGTAATAAATCAATGTATCTTTCCTCTGTCCTGTTTGTCGGGCTAAAGCTTGAATGTGTGGAATGTGCAGGGCTGCTTGTGATTGGATAGAAGCGATACACACCCTCTGCAGGCCCCCTGCATACTCTGAATGACTCACACTCTATGCTTAGCTGAGCCTATTAGAAGCTGGTTAGTTTGTTTGTAAACACTGCCTAAAACTGTTAATTACAAGCCAGGATTGCAGCAGAGAGTGGCAGAAACAGCACAGAGGGGCACAGGAGAAAATAAGGAATAGAATGGTATGCTTTTTATTGTAAGAATATTAGAGTACAGATTCTCTTTAATGCCCTTATGCATCCCAGGGAAGATAGGTCAGCCTCCTCGATACCAAGTGCATCCACTGTAGCGAAGTCATTATTACTATCAGAATATACAGCAGAAACTAGACTGTGCGATAGCTGGAGAACTCTTCATCCCGGGGACTCACAGTACACATTTTACTCCACTCCTCATGATTCCTGGTCCAGACTTGATTATTTTTTGACTTCCCCTAATCTAATTAACCAGATAGAATCAGTTGAAATATTTGACCTTTTGATATCGGACCACGCCCCTATCCAACTAGCCCTAATCCCCACTATGCCAAAAGGCACAGATATCCTCTGGAGATTTCCAACACATTTATACGAGGATGGAGAGTTCCTAGCTCTTCTGACACAGTGGTGGTGGGAGTACAAAGAAGCAAATACAGGCCACATACAAGATATAGGTCTCTTCTGGGAAGCTGCCAAACCAGTATTACGGGGTAGGATAATGGGGTATGTTTCGGTGAAAAAGAAGCAAGCTAACGCTCAGTATCTGGAGTCAGTGGGTGAGCTACGACAAGCACACAGAAAATTCCTTGAAAGCCCAGCAAATGAAAATAAATTAAGCTGGCTTAGAGCCAAAGGTCATACCGATAAGTGTCTAAAAAATCGAGATAGATTCATCAAATCTTATCGAGACCTTTATTTTCATACGTTCGGAAATAAAATGGGCACTATGCTCTCTCGTTTGTCAAAGCCCCCTCACCTTAATACAGTAATTTCTGGCCTACGCACTGACTCAGGAATAGTGACACACGATCCTAAGTTAATCAATGAAACTCTTAAAAACTTTTATTCCTCGCTATATAAAAAAGAACCAAATACTATGCCCAATGACAAAGGTTTTGATCATCTACACAGGACCAGACTAGCTAAGCTATCAGAGGAGGACCTTTCAGCTCTAAATGCCGAAATTACCCCAGCAGAGGTCGCCTACACCATCAAAACACTAACTAATCACAAGGCTCCAGGCCCTGATGGACTTGCATCAGAATTTTATAAAATCCTTAAAAAAGAAAAAGTCCCTGTACTAGTCAAGCACTTTAACCATATACTCACTAAAGGCATATATCCTAACTTTTCAAATTTAGCCTATGTAAAATTCATCCTAAAACCTGGAAAAGATCCTTTACTACCTAGCTCATATCGACCCATATCCCTAATTAACCAGGACCTTAAAATACTGTCCAAAATAATGTCTGACAGGCTAGCTGAGTTTATGCCTAAGCTGGTAAGCCCCAACCAAACTGGATTTGTTCGCCAAAGATCAGCAGTGGCCAACATTTGCAAATTACTTATTGCACAAGATTACGCTAAGGCTTACCCAAACACATGCAAAGAATACGCAGTATTACTGATAGACGCCGAGAAGGCCTTTGACAATGTTCATTGGGACTGGCTGAACATGGTTTTAGATAAAATGAATATCACAGGATCATTTAGAAATCTCCTTACGGCAATGCACACCCACCCTCAGGGACAGATCTATACTCCAGGATTTTTATCCTCTAGGTTTGTTCTAGAAAAGGGCACGAGACAGGGGTGCCCCCTGTCTCCACTCTTGTTTAACCCCCTTGGCGGTATGAAAAATACCGCCAGGGGGCAGCGCAGCAGTTTTTTTTTTGTTTTGTTTTTTTAAATCATGTAGCGAGCCCAGGGCTCGCTACATGATAGCCGCTGCTCAGCGGCATCCCCCCAGCCCCGCCGATCGCCTCCGGCGATAGGCGATCAGGAAATCCCGTTCAAAGAAAGAGGGACGGAATGACGTCGGGACGTCATTGGGAGACCCGATCCACCCCTTGGCGCTGCCTGGCACTGCTTGGCCAGGCAGCGCAGGGGTCTGGGGGGGGGCGCGCCGCACCGGATAGCGGCGATCGGGCGTGCGGCGGCGGCGATCGGGGTGCTGGCGCAGCTAGCAAAGTGCTAGCTGCGTCCAGCAAAAAAAAAATTATGTAAATCGGCCCAGCAGGGCCTAAGCGGCACCCTCCGGCGGCTTACCCCGTGTCACACACGGTGTTACCGCCAAGGAGGTTAACCTGGCTCTAGACCCACTGACTCAGATACTAGAGAATCAAATTGAAGGGATAAATATAGGGGATTATAAGCTGTCACAGGCTATGTTTGCAGACGATATCATGCTATTTCTGAACAACCCAGACATACAATTAGACAAGGTTTTCAACCTAATACGAGAGGTCGGACAAGCCAGTGGGTTCAAGGTGAATGTGTCGAAGTGTGAATTGATGTTCCTGTCCAAAAATGCCTCTCCCCGAAACCAAACTAGCTACCCTGTAAAAAATATGCTCCCAATTCAGGTATCTAGGGATACAGTTTAATAAAGACCCTGACAAAATCTATGCAATTAACTATTCACCCTTGATGGTTGACATTAAACGCCAACTCCAAACATGGAAAAACCTTCCGATCAATCTAATGGGCAGGGCCGCTTTGATAAAATCTGTCAGCTTTGGCAGACTATTATACCCTCTGCAAACCATACCGCTGCTCTTGAAACACTCAGACATACAAGATTTAAATAGAGCGTTTACACTTTTCCTCTGGGGTGGCAAAAAGGCACGCATTGCTCTTTGGAAATTACAATTACCTAAAGAGTGGGGAGGGTTAGGTATCCCTAATAATCGACACTACAACTTAGCATGCATGACTAGACATACAAGAGACTGGATCAATGGGTGAGACATTTTCTCTAATTCCACACTGGAAAAAGCTTATGCAGAACCCTGGACTTTACCGGGTTTATTGCACGGAGGATTTTCCCCTCTCCCCCCAGACTGAAAAGCAGCAAAATAATAAGAGATACTGTGACTACCTGGAGGGAGATTAGCAAGAAATTTAAAACATGTTACCAAATCACTAAATATATGCCCTTCTGGGGTCACCCGGGGTTCCCTGCAGGATTGACGCATAAGGGCTTCCTAGAGTGGGAAGAGAGAGGGCTAACTAGGCTGGGACAATTAATAGACCTTCGGGAAGGAAGATTTTTGTCTTTTAGAGAATTGAAAGCAAAATTTTAATCTCCCACCTCACCACTTCTTATACTATGGTCAATTAAGGGCCCACATAAAGAGCAAACTACGAAATACTGCTTCCCTCTTACAACTCAATGAGTTTGATAGTTTCCTAGGCTCCCACCTAACCAAACTATCATTGTCTCAACTTCACTCCACTCTTCAAAAGACACATCTATCAGGAAGTGAGAATTCGATTTTTAAAACATGGACAAAAGATTTGTCCGATCCAGATATAGGAAGTAAAATATTATCTGGGGCAATGGTGATAAGAAAGCTAATATCGGGGGAAAATTGGAGGGAGTCCCATTTTAAATTCATACATAGGGCAAAATATGCCTTTAATATCAAGTACACGACACCCCCGCCAGGATATAAAGCAGAATGCCCTAAATGTAAACTACCCAAAGCTGATCTCCTGCATTGCATGTGGAACTGTCCTCATATCCAATCCTTCTGGTCTAAGGTGTGTGTCTATATAAATCAGCTATGTAAAGTAAAATTGGATTTAAATACTGCAACGCTGCTATTTAATCACTATGAACCAGCCCAGGTCCCTGACTCAAACACAGCTCAAATGAGAAAAACGCTCAGCCCTTTATCTCATCTCATCATCATTGCTGCAAGGAAATCAATTTTCAATAAATGGATCTATAATACAGTCCCCACAGTATGGGATGTTAAGGAGGAAATTACTCATCTCTTTAATTTGGACAGGTTGGATGCTCTATTACACAAAGAAAAAAGGACCAAACACCTGTTCGCTACCTGGAAACACTTTATCCTAGCCTCCTTCACTACGAAAGAAAAGAACGAGCTTATGGAACACTTTAAGTATACGGGCTGGTATTGTACGTCCCAACTTCAAGGAACACTGGGTAGATTGGAAATCACAAAGTAGGCCCTGAAAGATGATAACCTCGGTAGAAAATCACTAGTGAAATATTGAGCACACAGTTGAGTTGATCGACAAGGAATGACTGCTGAGGGTGGGAAAGGGAGGGGGAGGGGACACCAAGTAGGGGTAGTTTGCTAGTATATAGCTGGTAAGCCAGTCTGTTGTATCTTTGTATACAGATCTCATTTTACCTCTGAAGGCGGGTAATTTACACCCGTGATGTTGTATTTTTTTGAAAACCAAATAAAATATGTTGAAAAAAAAGACATATGTTAAATTTTTTTTTTATTATTTTTATTTGATGTTTAATTTAAAAAAAATTTTTTACAGATATTTAAACCAAAGTTGGTTTTAATTTATATAAATGGCAGATCTCTCAAACTTTCAAAGAGGCCAAATTGTTGGTGCTCGTAGGGCAGGCACTACTGTTACAGACAGTGGCGTAGCTAAGGAGCTCTGGGCCCCGATGCAAGTTTTACAATGGTGCCCCTCAAGCACTCTATACATAAATTGATACAGCGCACCAAAACCTGCCAATGGCAATTACAGTGTCAGAGGTGCAAGAAGGGGATGGGGAACAGCTTGTTAATGATTACTACTATTCAAAGCATCTATAGAAGTGATTAGTATGAGCACATGTCCAATAGAGAGCAAATACTGTAGTTGACGGAGGGCCCTTCGGGGCCCCGATGCGGTCGCAACCTCTGCAACCCCTATTGCTACGCCCCTGGTTACAGAAACTGCCTGAATGCATGGCATTTCAAGAGGTACTGTCTCAAAAGTAATGACTGCCTTTGAAAGAGAAGGAAAAACGTCCTCAGCAAAGCACAGTTGTGGCCGAAAGTTGAAGTTTTCTGAGACACTGTCGGACTCTAAATTTAATTGTTAGAAAAGCTTGCAAGACCACGACTCCTAAAATCACTGCAGAGCTTAATGAACACCTACAGAACCCAGTTTCCACAAAAACTGTTCGGAAGCTGCACAAATCTGGATTCCACAGAAGAACTGCAATTTGAAACATTTGTCTTTGAGGGCAGAGGTTTTCTAAGCGTTTAGAGTGGTGTAGAAACCACCAGAATTGGTCCCTCGAACAGTGGAAAAATTTGATTTTCTCTGACGAATCATAGTTTACCTTTTTTCCGACCTCCGTCCGAGTGTACGTTTGGAGACAGCCGAAAGAAGCATTTTCATCCAGACTACCTTCTCCCAACGGTAAAACATGGCGGGGGTTCTTTGATGATCTGGGGTGCTATTTCTTGGAAATCCACCGGGCCAATGATTTCCCTTCATGGAAGTATTAACAGCCAAGAGTAGTTAGGAATTTTGGGTGTCCAAGTTCATCCTATGGTTCAAGAACTGTTTCCGGAGGGGAATGCCATCTTTCAAGATAATGCCCCAATCCATACATCTAGAATTGTTAAAGAATGACACGAGGAACATTCTAATGAAGTTGAGCATCTCATCTGGCCACCACAATCCCCAGACCTCAACATTGAGCATTTATGGTCGTTATTAGAGATTCAAGTAAGAAGTTGATTTCTGCTGCCATCGTCTCTAAAAGAACTGGAGGGTGTTTTAACTGAAGAATGGGCTAAAATTCTTTTGGAAACAATTCACATCTTGTATGAATCAATACCTCAGAGAATTGAGGCTGTAATTGCCGCAAAAGGTGGACCTACACCATATTAAAATATATTTAGTTGATTTTCAAGAAGTTTCCATTATTTTGGCCAACCCGTGTAAGTAAATAAATACTTGCTCTACTTTCATAACATATGTATTGCACTGTCCACGTTTTGATTTTAGTGATTATTCTACAGTAAAAAAATTAGCATTTCTCATTTTAACTGTGGCTATTTTGAAGTCAATCCTGGTGTCATTTCCTCCCTTACTCTCCTCTGCCTGATTGTGTATGCATTGTCTGGCCAATCAGAGAGGAACAGAGGTATGGGAGGGGAAAACAGGAGGGAAAGAGGCTTCAGCCAATCGGGCTGCATTAGTTAAGTCTGAGGGGAAGTAGAGAAGCAAAAAAAAAGGACAGCATGCCCTGCAACTTCCTTTTTTTGTGTACCAAATTTTGTGTGTACCAAATAAGTCAGGTAAACTGGGGAATGATCATTCATTTATTAACAAGAAAAATAGTAGTATTTTTAAATTTTGGATTGCCTGGTTTGCATCCTTGTTACTTGTTTACCAGATAATAATAATTGATTTTATACCCGACAGTTTAAGAGGGCTTTCCAGGTTTGCTACCTTTTCTGGGCAAAGCTAAATTGTATTTAGTGAGGCTGGTGTTAAGTCCTTTTACCCTGTACTTTTTCTATCTTTACCATTGTATTACCTCCTGTTATTCTGAAATAATGATCCAAGAGACTCATATTTCCAATGGTGCCCATTAACAGTAATTTTTCTTTTAGTCGATTGTATCTTTAATACAATTGTTCAGATCCTATTGTATGAAAACAGTGCAGCTTGTGGGCCCAATAGATTCTGTACAAGCACAATATTGATCAAGTTTACTTAAAGAGGAACTCCAGTGAAAATAATGTAATAAAAAAAGTGCTTCATTTTTACAATAATTATGTATACATGATTTAGTCAGTGTTTGCTCATTGTAAAATCTTTCCTCTCCCAGATTCACATTCTGACATGTTTTACATGGTGACATTGTTACTGTGGGCAGATTATGTAGCTGGTCTGGCTTTAACAGACAGCTGTAAGCAGCTATTTCCTGTCTGAACATTGTTACATTGTGGCAGTTTGCCCAGAGTACCGTACGGTACCAGAGCCTCTTGTGGGAGGGGTTTCAGCACAAAATCAGTCATACAGCGCCCCCTGATGGTCTGTTTGTGAAAATCATTATTTTTCTCATGTAAAAGTGGGTATCAGCTACTGATTGGGATAAAGTTCAATTCTTGGTCGGAGTTTCTCTTTAAAGAAACAGTCAATTAGCATGACCGTTTTGTTTCATTCATATGAACACAACTGTTTTTGATATTGAGAGGTAGATTGAGCCCTCTTATGCTTTAAACCGATTAAATACTATATTTTTTTCCCTTCTGGATGACCTGATCAAAAATACGATCAATCACTAAAAACTGATAATGGGCACCTTTTTTTAGTCCGCCAGAAAAAAGCGCAATATAAATGTTCGGTGTCTGAATGAATTCTTGAGCACATTAAAATACTAACCATAAAAATTATTCTTATCAGCAAGCACTCAGGATGATGTCATTCAGACAAATCTACAAGGTGTTGGGTATGGAGCCTTTGCAGTCGTCAAGAGTAAACAGACAGAAGAGGAAACGTCCAAGAGACAGTAATGACATTGCCAAGGGAGATGAAAAGAAGGACAAAAAAGAAAATACTGAGCAAACGGAGTAGGATTTGTGCACGTAAACATTTTTTGTATCTAGAAGCTTAAATAGTGTGTCCAAACTTAGTGTTCATTGTAACTTGCGTACATATACTTTCCAAAATGATGGCCCCCTTGTGGCAACCTCTTTTCACTAGCGTGTGCAATACAATGCTTTCAACACAATGCTTTTGGAACTATTTTCTTTAACATAGGCATGCATCTGATTTGTTTGTGTAAGTGGCCAGATACAAAGTGGCACAGTTTTATACTTTTCTTTTAGCATTGCCAATAGCATGCTGCACACTGTGTTGAAAAGAAAGTAATGTATGTACATATGCAAGTTCCACCAGTTGTTGATGCACATGCTAGCAGGAAAACGGCATTAATTGTGTGAAGCTTTGTAAACATTAATCTGGTAAACTATGCTAAAACTTAAGCACATTTTCTACCCTGTAATGTAAACTTTGAGTTGCTATCTTGCAGGTATTTGTTTTTCTTTTACAAAAACGTATTGTCAAGAGATGTGATCCAAAAGTAGTTTGTGGATATTTCTACGCCGGCACTTAATGCCTGTGTTCCTTCTATATGTGACTGCTGCAGCCTGCTCATGGACTGTTTATATGTAACTGTAACAGTGGTATTTGGGTATGCATCAGCTTTTCTAAACATTGCAGAGGAGTATCTTATGCTGAGCTGATCTACATTGACTTTGGAAATGATGGTGCACACTCATAGAGTTCTCTCTTAGGTTCAGTGAGCAGCCCTATAAGCAGTTGCTACATAACATTTTGTGTTATTAAAAAGACCATGTATACCTACTCTACTTATGATCTATAGTTTGAAAAATGAGTTCTCTTTAGAAAATGTATCTCACAACTCTAAAATCAAATGCATTTTTTAAAAATAGTTTTTGTTTAGTTTGATTCAAATAAATGATACAGTAGAAATAGTGGGAACACAATAAAAAGGGGGAGGGTGGAAAAGACCTTTTGTTGTAGCATACTCAATTAAAAGGAAATTTCATTTTGTTTTTTAAAAAAGGGTAATCTACTTTGTTGGTCCTAGTTGCTGTTACAGGCAACCATTTGTACGTGCATGTCCCAAAAAATCCCCACACAGGTCTGTGCAGCGTTGATATTATTTGTTCTCCAGAATAGGCTAAAATGATGTGTAATATGGATATTCACATTATAACCACGTAGAATAGAGAGGGGTTAATGGCAATCTGAAGAGTGATTTTCTGTAAATTAATATCCTGATTAAAAAAAAAAAGTATAAGTGGTACATATCCCTTGTAGAAATAGACATGCATGGATATCGCAAAAAGCTTTTTACACAAGAAATTTTGTGGATTATATCAGTTTCTTCAGGTTACAAGTGTTTGACAGCCAATTATATCCTACCTAATAATAGGCAAGTGTCCCTGCGTCTGTCCGTGTGTCCGTGCTTTTTAGCACAGCGCATGTGCAGGGACAAGACTCAGACACTGCCGAGAGCCGGAGGAAGACTGGGTTAGAAGGGGCGGTCGTGAGTGCGTGCGCGCAGCGTGTGCGTGGCTGGCGGCATGCGCGCGCACGGCAGATTACTGACAGACCTAGCCCGTTTTTAAACGTGCTAAGGTCACTAGTAATCTCATAAGTGTTAAAAAAAAGGCACTTTCTCTCTTCAGATACTATTCTAAAATACAACATGCTGTATAACCCATGTTGTATTTTAGGATACCACGGAATATTTTAGGATACCACGGAATCCTTTCATGTCAATTTTCTCCACATACGAATGCTTTTCTGTACAATCTGAGTGTAAAAATCTGATTGCATCTTGGAAAAATATTGTATTGTTAATGAGTGCCCTAAAAAGGTTTCTATATATACAGTAGTTTAACCACTTTACCCCCCCAGTGCTAAATTTCTCCGTCCCTCTGCGCACTGCTTCACCCCCAGGGACGGAGAAAGGCGCACTTATTTGTTTACTGGCTGGGAGTGGGCGGGGACCTCGCGCGCACACTCCAGCCAGCACAGCAGGTGACTAATTGGATGTTAGGAACAAGCGTTCCTAAATCCAATTAGACGCGCCGATTGCGGACACAATGGAGACTGCTTCAAACAGAAGCAGTCTCCATTGATAACAAATAAATGTAAACAAACATGCAGCGCGCGATCGCGCGCCCCCGCGACCCGTGCGCGCGCACACACCCCCGCTCTGCAGTGCAATGATTGGTTATGGGGACCCCAGTCCCCAATAACCAATCATATCACAGTAAAAAATTAATGGAAGCAGCGCTGCAATGTACAAATTGCGCTGGTGCTTCAGGGGTAAAACCCCTCCGTTGTGAAGTGGTTAATTATTGTTGGATTGCATGCTCAGTAAGTGATAAGGATGCCATTTTGTTAAACAAGTGGAGCTCATCTGAAGTAGTTTAAACATATACAAGAGATATTAGGAGAACAAAAATAATAGGAAATAGTATACCTAAATATTTGCAATTGATTGTATAAATAATAAGGTGGGATACTTACAGGAATGCTTACAACAGGGCCGTCTATTAAAGGGAAGTTTCGGGGACGATAAAAAAAAAAATCCACATCCACTTACCTGGGGCTTCCTCCAGCCCGTGGCAGGCAGGAGGTGCCCTCGGCGCCACTCCGCAGGCTCCCGGTGGCGCGCCCCACCTGGCCAAGCCGTCGGCCAGGTCGGGCCTCTTCTGCGCTCCAATCTGCGTCTCACTGGTGCGCGCTGACTTCTTTGGACGTCCTCCGGGCTGTACAACCCGGAGGACGTCCGATGACAACGCGCACCAGTGAGACGCAGATTGGGGCGCAGAAGACCCCCGGCCTGGCCAGGTCGGGCGCACCACCAGAGACCACCGGGAGCCTGCGGAGCGGTGCCGAGGGCACCTCCTGCCTGCCATGGGCTGTAGGAAGCCCCAGGTAAGTGGATGTGGATTTTTTTTTTTATCGTCCCTGAACCTTCCCTTTAAGGCTGCTTTCACAGTTAGCCGTTACAGGGCTGTAACGCAGCCCACCGCACAGCAATGAAAAATGAATGGGCTGTTCACAGTGCCCACGTTGCGTTACATTGTAACGCAGCAGGTAAAAACAAAGTGCTGCATGCTGTGCGTTATAAGCGGCTAAGCCGCGTTAGACTGTTTGCACATGCTCAGTGATGTTGGAGGAGGAGGTCTCCCCTTCTCCTCCTCGGCCAGGCACACGGCTAATTAATATTCACTGCATGGTGTGACGTGCAGTGTTTACTTCCTGGAGCGCCGCTCTATGCGGTGATTGGCTGGCGGGACCACGTGATGCCGCATGCGTCCAAAAGTACGCATCACAGGACGCATGAAGAGCCGCATAATGTGGCTCGATCTGACGTCCAGCTTCAACCCCACTATGCGTTGCGTTAGGTGCACGTTATGCGACCTTAACGTAGCATCTAACGCAACGTCCTAGTGGAGGAAGAAGCCTAAAGGTAGCCACTTCATGCAAAATGGATATTTATAAACGTCCTACTTGTGCACTAATTAGTGCATTGGGTGAAGTGGTTAAGGTAGATAATCGCATCCAATCTTGGTCAATTTTACTACTCACATGTAGTATGAGGGCCAACAGGTTTTGAATACTATAAAGATTGTGTATGTAACCTCTCATAGTACGTAGAAGTGGTAAAATTAGCATATCAAAATTTAACGTTTGTAAAGAATTATTAATCTTGTGTATGCCATACATCTGACAGATAAGTAAATTTTAATTATGGATTCATGTAATGCCATAATTTTACCTTGCACTATGCAAAGTTACAAACATGGCTTCATAATACAAACGCTAGTACCCAATAAAGGGTTAGTTAGACAAACTCAATTTCACACTGACTAAAGCCTTCAATTTTGATTGGCTTTCACTGACCAATTTTATCACTTCCATGGAGTATGGGAGCTTACATACACAACCTGTCAATAAAATTCAGAATCTGTTGGCTTTCATCCAACTCACTTGTCCAAATAATGGACCAATTTTACCACCTCCATGTGGGGGTTTACAAGGTAAGGCATAAGAAATATATCTGGAAACCATTAATTTTCTTATTTTAGGCTACTTGCACACCAAGACGATGCGTTAGGTGCTACGTTAAGGTCGCATAACGTGCACCTAACGCAGGGCTCTTCGATGTGGACGTCAGAGTGAGCCGCGTTGTGCAGCTCACTCTGGCGTCTGTGATGCGTACTCTTGGACGCATGCGGCATCACGTGGTCCCGCCGGCCAATCGCCGCACAAGGAAGTAAACACTGCACGTCACAACGTGCAGTGAATATTAATTAGCCATGTGCCTGGCCGCTCTCCGCTCCTCCCCAACATGACTGAGCATGTGCAAACAGTCTAACGCGGCTTAAGCCGCTGTAACGCTATAGTATGCTGCACTTTCGGAAGAACGTGCAGCGTTACATGTGAACAGCCCACTTGTTACATTGCTGTGCGTTGGGGGAGCGTTACAGGCAGCACGAACGTGCGCCTGTAACGTCTTAGTGTGTAAGCAGCCTTAAAGATTGTATTTGTTTTCAGCAAGTAAAATGGTGTGTTTGCAATCATATAACATTTGAAATATCAACAATAAACAGATTGTACACATAACCTACTCGATGTCAGAATTGTAACAATAAATTTCACAGCTTAGTAATGCTCAAGACCCCTGGTGTAGCAAATGGCTTCAAAGTTAGTTTCAGGATGTAATGCAGAATTAGGTCACCTCATCAAACAGCTCTATCTACAAGAGGAGTTTTTTTTATCATAACTTTCAGTTTGCTTTTAACCATCCAAATGATCAAATATCATTTTGCAAGGGTTTGCATAAAGATAAACAAATTAGGACCCCACCTGTGAATGCTTGTGGTTTCCTGCAAAACATGCATGGTTGGTGGGTTTTGAGGACAGGGTTGGGGAACTCTCCAAAAGTGAGAGGGATATGGAGGCTGCCATTTATTTCCTTTTAACAATGCAAATTGCCTGGCTGTTATGATCTGTCTTTAATACTTTAGCCATAAGGTGCGTACACGCGTCCAACTTGTCGTTTGAACAATTTGAAGTCTGAATGACTTGTAGTTTGCACTACATGTGCATACTGACCAACAAAGCAGCTGATATGCTAATTTACATGTCTATTAACCAACTTGATAATGGACAATGGACTGGATAGAACAATGGACTAGATAAAATGACTGATCAAACAACTTATTTGAATGTCTATTAAGGCGTGTACACACGCCGTACTTTTTCAAACGACTGGTCCGTCAGACCCTCCCGTGTGAGTACAAGCTGTCGGCAGAACGACCGCCCCGCGGGAGGGTTTGACAGTCATTTGAAAAAGTATGGCGTGTATGTGCCTAGTGTCCAACTGATAGACATTCAAAAGAACAAGTCGCTTGATCAGTCATTTAATACATAAAGTTGTTTGTACGCATGTACGGACCTAACTGTCGTTTGAACAACAGTTCAACGGATCTGCCAAGCAGATCAGTCAAAGCTGCTGCTATCAGTGTAACGATCGAACGTACACACGATCGAACTACCTGTTTGAACAAGTCGTTCAGAAAAATCAGACGTGTGTACATATCTATAGGCCCTAAACAGGCAAGCCGATCAGATCTTTCTGACTCTGAAGTAACTGGATTATCTGCATTCTTGTTTCAAGTGTGTGACACTGTTCCTGCCTGAAAGATCTGCAGGCTACCAAGCAACTTGTGGTGTTTAACCATTTAGCAGCCAAATAAAGTAAAACTGTATCTGGCTGCAGGGCTGAATATTACCTGTCGCTGGTGAAGTGTGGCTTCCCCGCCCTGACAGGCTCGGCAGTGTAGGGGTGGCAGCAGGGAGCGCTCATGCATAACTGTCCGGATGGCTGGATCGCTGCTTCTTCTTCCCCCGCAGAGGGGTTATACCTGCAGGTCTCCTATGTTCTAAAAACATGGTATGACGTGATTGGGATCCAGGAGACTGTTGGCGTTACAGTGCCACCCGGTGGAGGAAGAGGGGTGATGGAAGAGTCTCTTCCATCTCCCCTTTTCCACTGCTGGGTGGCGCTGCACCGCTGACGAGGTCTCCTGGATCCCGATTACATAAAATGTCATGTGATCGGAAATGATGGGACCTACCGAGAGTTCAGAGCTGGCGGTGGAGGAAGCAAAGAAGCCACCCAGAGCAGGTAAATATAACGCCTTACTCCCACGCACTAGGCAGCCAAACGAGTTATCCCCTCAGAGGTTTATGCTGCACAAACAGCTTGAAACGAGGTGTCTCATATGGTATCTGCTATTGGGTTAAAAGGAAGTGAATATGGTAGCCCCCATGCTGTGCATCAATTAAATACAATCTTTTCCCTTGGTTGAATGATCTGATGAAAAATGATTGTTCACTAAACTCATAGTTAATGGACACCAACATAGCACTGTACAAATTAAGAAACAAACTTGGCTTCATAACGCAAATGCTGCTACCTAATATACTTATAGACAAAATAATTGTCACAGTGACTAATTCACTGGCCCTTATCCAATTAACTTTTCTCCTGAGTTTTCTTGCAGGAGATACTGGTTTTCATCTCCTCTAAAAATGAACTTTTGCGCACTTAGAAATTAAAAAGGTATTAAAAAGTGGGTAAAGAAATATCAGACTTATTTTGAGTTATGTCTTGCATGATGAGAGCTTTAAAGGAATTTTATTGGTAAAGTTTGAAAATAATTCGTTGGAGAAAACTCAGAAGAAACGTAAATAGGATACGGGCTATTGGCCCTCATTCAAGTCACTTTTTCTCTAAAGTTTTCTCCTAGGTGATATTTTCCCACCTTATCAATAAAATGCCTTTTAAGCCACCAGCAAGCAAGACAATTCTCACAAAAAAATGTTTGCAGTACTTTTTACCTACTTTTTCTGTATTTTTCTTTCTAGTGCACAGTGCTGAAAAGGGAAAGTATCAGCAGGACAGCCTGGCAACTGGTATTATTTAAAAGCAAATATGGCGGCCTCCATATTCCTCTCTCTTCAATACACAGTAACAGTAGCTATCCCTTATAGGTTCTCTAAGCTTTTCTTAGCTAGGCTTTACTGTAAACAGCTTGATAGTATTTCCTGATCATCATAACATAATGAAGTATTAGCATATAATTGGTTCCTGGTATTTTTGGAACCTTTATATTTCTTTATATACATTTTTTAATACAAAATAAGGCACCTCAGATCAGTTCCAATTAACAAGTAACAAGGATCTCCTTATCACTTTGTGGCACGCCATTCAGTAGTAATTTAATTATTTTAAGAATCCTTGTTAGTGCAATCATTGTGGTATTTGTCCTCTGCTAACCATTTTGACATGTTTTGGTCCTATATGTGCTAATGAGAAAGCTACGGTTTTGTAAAAACATGCTCATAAAGCCTTTATAGTACCTAGTTGGTCTTTTCTCCTAAAAGTGTTCCAGTGCCAAGAAAATATAAACGTTTTATACATACCTGGGGCTTCTTCCAGCACCATCCGCACAGATCGCTCCCATGTTGCAGGCGGCTGCTGGAGAGATACGTAGAGAGTGCACTTCTCTTGCGCAGACTGGTCGTGACTGGCTGAAGTTACAGGACCCGGTACCGGAGCTGGAGAAGGCAGATGAACGGCGTGGGAGCGATCCGTTCGGATGGGGCTGGAGGAAGCCCCAGGTATGTATAAAACTTTTATATTTTTCATCTCTGGTTCCATTTAAGAAAACAAGTCTTGTGAGTCCTGCCATGGAGTAGGAGTAAAGTGTACCAAATACGTAGCAGACGCAAAGTCTGTTAAGTTTTTCAGTGCTGCAATGGAAGATCCTGTGGCAAGAGTAAACCAGTGTGCACAAATTAAAAAACAAACAACCTGTAGATATGGGCATTATACAGAGGGGTATTAAAGGGAGTCTGAATTGAGAGGAATACAGAAGCTGCTATCTTTGTTCCCTTATAAACCCTACCAGTTGGCTGGCTATCATGATGAGCTTTTGCCTTTAGATGTTTTTGAACACACAGCGGCAACTAGCATGCAGTCAGTGGACTCAGCCTCTGATCTGCTTGCTCATTCTTGGCCCATTAATGATAACATCTTGGCTCTGCAATCTTGCCACTTCTATGTAACATGAGGGACTAAATAAAGTATCCATGCAAAGTATAGTCTGTCATTTTACCCTTCCACTGCATAGATTTGGTAAGAGTGTACAATCAAGATTGTATCATTGATGGGTACCTTTAGAGGCAGAGCATCAGCACGGAAGTCAGGAAATTTGAATTATTAGGGAATGAAGATGGCAGCCTTCATATTTCTCTTACTTCAGCCCTAAGAATGCGCCTCATATTTTGCGCATGACTGCACTGGATGGTATTTACCTGCTCAGTAGGAGAGTTTTTGTCTCTGTGGCTTGGGTCAGTGGCATAGAATCATGCAGTGAATCCCCAGGGAAGGGCTTTACGAAAGCAAGCTGTTGGGATACTGCATGGAGTGGCTCCAATCACCTGGCAGGTAGTCAATGCTGTAGAGTTGCTGAGACCCAGGTTATGGAGTTTGGATCAGCTTTAGATGTGAAGAGAGCTGGACCAGGCAGGTGAATTGGAGCTTTTTAATTAACCCCCTTGGCATTATGATTCTTTCTGAATTTTAGGGTCTAAAAGCGGTGCAATTTTTTTTGCATGCTTTTAGATCCTAAAACCTGTAAAAAAAAAAAAAAAAAAAAAATATGTTGCTAAGGAGTTCTGCAGAAGCTCAGCTCTCTCACCTCCCTGGGATCCAGCGCTGCAGTTTTTCCTCCAGGTGGCGCTGTAACCCTTTAGTGAGATTGCTGGCTGTTGTCTTGACCACATATGGCGATCTCACCAAGGGGAAGCAGAGGAGAGGAAGTAGAATAGCTACTGACGTCAGGATCCCCCGCGAGTTAAAATGCCTGCTGCACGCATTGCTCTGCACAGACATCCTAAATCTAATAAGAAAAGCATCCATATAGCAACAGGTAGTAATAAGTACATGCAAAAAAGCACCGTAAAGTATAAACAATTTATTGGGGACTTATCCCT
The DNA here is from genome assembly GCF_040937935.1 of Hyperolius riggenbachi. Lineage (NCBI taxonomy): Eukaryota > Metazoa > Chordata > Amphibia > Anura > Hyperoliidae > Hyperolius > Hyperolius riggenbachi. The sequence goes on along the minus strand of NC_090646.1, from coordinate 300,749,093 downwards.
TTAAAAGCAAGTAAAACACATAACAGCGGATACAGGTCAGATGTCATAGTGAGATGACACATACAATAATGGTCAACATCCCAATAACAATATACATATACATAATATATTACATCAACTGGAATACTGGACAAGCTAAATAATTGTAAAATGTAACACCAGTCCTTCAAAAAGCAACTACAGCGTCCTATTGTATAAACGCTGCTACACAAATATATGCATCACTAAAGGAATAACCAGTATAAATGAAGGAAGGAAATGCTTACCACCAGACCAGTGCTGACACCCTGCCTGTTCCCCCGCTAGACCTCACATGTATCGCAGACCCCTCTGCTTCTTCGGAGATTAAAGAATTAGGGTGGAGAAGTCTCCTTTTATATTCCTGGAACAGCGTACAATACCGCTGTCCGCACTCTGCCCATTTCCGGGTGGGCGTGGCCACGCCTCTTGATGACATCGCGCTGTGCGTTCCAGCTGACGCACCGGCGCCGTGCCATACTCCGTGCAGAGCAGCCGATGCGCTCCAGAGGACGCATCGGCGACTTGACACGTATAACAGAGCGACAAATAAGGATAAATTTGCCTACATTACAGGCTAAAAAAGTATTTGCAAAATAAGTGATTAAAATGTTAGATAGTATTAATCAAACTATGAACCTGGAGTGTTCCCATAAACGAAACTGGAAACAGTTAGGCAATGTCCATCTATTAACACCAATACAAAAAATGCATAAAGCTAGATAATAGAAAGAATCCTATATACATATCTAAAGGTATTGCACTACCCCCTGGTGGACAAAAAATAAACAGTGAATGTGTAAAAGTGCAAAGTAAACCATAAATATACATATTAAACATACATATACAATGTAAAATAATAAAGTTTATACAATAAAGTGCTTCGTGCAAATAATTGCAATTCTTTGGATTATATCCTCTTGAAATAAAGTGTCCAAGTGCAACCTATAAATTTGTACAACAAATGAATTGTTATTTTTATAATTATCCAATCATCAATCATGAGGTCCCCAGCATACCAAGGTGATTATATAGCTCTGCATGGAATTGCTACTCACTTGCAATCCACACAGATAAAATAAATAAAGTGACATGTGCTAATAAATCTGTACCTGGCTGCTACTCGACTGCTACTCACTTACAGTCATGGCAGACCCGTGAACAAACCAATCAAAAAATTAGAGGAATACAGGATAATAACTACTCACATGCAGTACAAAGAATTCTATAGTGCTCAGGTAAAGTGACCTGTGCCAACTAGTGGTACTTGTAGTATACAACCCACCAAGAGTGAATCAAAATCATACAAGTGGATAATAAATTCAATCCATAAAAACCACAAACAAAATAAAGTGAACCATGCAAAAATACACAAAACCCGTTGCCCCGCAGGACTGAACGAGGAGTTCAGTTTTGCTTGCTATTTACCTCAGTAGCAATAGTTTATTATTAGGACTCGCGTTCCACTATGTCTTGATGTTTAAGGCTAGTATAGTTTGTTCTATGGTCTGAATCTTATTAAATCTTTTTTTATATGTTTCTAGATATTACATATATATTATAACTTTTTCATTTCATGGTGAGTATTATCCCCTCTTGTATTTTTGCATGGTTCACTTTATTTTGTTTGTGGTTTTTATGGATTGAATTTATTATCCACTTGTAGTATACAACCCACCAAGAATGAATCAAAATCATACAAGTGGATAATAAATTCAATCCATAAAAACCACAAACAAAATAAAGTGAACCATGCAAAAATACAAGAGGGGATAATACTCACCATGAAATGAAAAAGTTATAATATATATGTAATATCTAGAAACATATAAAAAAAGATTTAATAAGATTCAGACCATAGAACAAACTATACTAGCCTTAAACATCAAGACATAGTGGAACGCGAGTCCTAATAATAAACTATTGCTACTGAGGTAAATAGCAAGCAAAACTGAACTCCTCGTTCAGTCCTGCGGGGCAACGGGTTTTGTGTATTTTTGCATGGTTCACTTTATTTTGTTTGTGGTTTTTATGGATTGAATTTATTATCCACTTGTATGATTTTGATTCACTCTTGGTGGGTTGTATACTACAAGTACCACTAGTTGGCACAGGTCACTTTACCTGAGCACTATAGAATTCTTTGTACTGCATGTGAGTAGTTATTATCCTGTATTCCTCTAATTTTTTGATTGGTTTGTTCACGGGTCTGCCATGACTGTAAGTGAGTAGCAGTCGAGTAGCAGCCAGGTACAGATTTATTAGCACATGTCACTTTATTTATTTTATCTGTGTGGATTGCAAGTGAGTAGCAATTCCATGCAGAGCTATATAATCACCTTGGTATGCTGGGGACCTCATGATTGATGATTGGATAATTATAAAAATAACAATTCATTTGTTGTACAAATTTATAGGTTGCACTTGGACACTTTATTTCAAGAGGATATAATCCAAAGAATTGCAATTATTTGCACGAAGCACTTTATTGTATAAACTTTATTATTTTACATTGTATATGTATGTTTAATATGTATATTTATGGTTTACTTTGCACTTTTACACATTCACTGTTTATTTTTTGTCCACCAGGGGGTAGTGCAATACCTTTAGATATGTATATAGGATTCTTTCTATTATCTAGCTTTATGCATTTTTTGTATTGGTGTTAATAGATGGACATTGCCTAACTGTTTCCAGTTTCCTTTATGGGAACACTCCAGGTTCATAGTTTGATTAATACTATCTAACATTTTAATCACTTATTTTGCAAATACTTTTTTAGCCTGTAATGTAGGCAAATTTATCCTTATTTGTCGCTCTGTTATACGTGTCAAGTCGCCGATGCGTCCTCTGGAGCGCATCGGCTGCTCTGCACGGAGTATGGCACGGTGCCGGTGCGTCAGCTGGAACGCACAGCGCGATGTCATCAAGAGGCGTGGCCACGCCCACCCGGAAATGGGCAGAGTGCGGACAGCGGTATTGTACGCTGTTCCAGGAATATAAAAGGAGACTTCTCCACCCTAATTCTTTAATCTCCGAAGAAGCAGAGGGGTCTGCGATACATGTGAGGTCTAGCGGGGGAACAGGCAGGGTGTCAGCACTGGTCTGGTGGTAAGCATTTCCTTCCTTCATTTATACTGGTTATTCCTTTAGTGATGCATATATTTGTGTAGCAGCGTTTATACAATAGGACGCTGTAGTTGCTTTTTGAAGGACTGGTGTTGTTACATTTTACAATCATTTAGCTTGTCCAGTATTCCAGTTGATGTAATATATTATGTATATGTATATTGTTATTGGGATGTTGACCATTATTGTATGTGTCATCTCACTATGACATCTGACCTGTATCCCCTGTTATGTGTTTTACTTGCTTTTAAAGGGATAAGTCCCCAATAAATTGTTTATACTTTACGGTGCTTTTTTGCATGTACTTATTACTACCTGTTGCTATATGGATGCTTTTCTTATTAGATTTAGTTTGACACTATCTATCCATGGCATTTATGTATGATATTTGGCTCTTTTGCTGTTTTGTGCTGCACAGACATCCTGTCTGCTACCACAAGATCAGCTCGGGGATACCGCTCCTAGCATGTTTTTCCTACCCCGAGCTGAACTCTTGATTACCGCTAATGAGGTTAAATTCATTAAAAGTATTCCTAATGTTTTCCCTGGGGTTTTAACCCTACTTCCACAGGTTGGTATGACGTTATCCCAAGAAAGAATCATTAGTACCTTAGGAAAGGCATTGTGAAACCTTTGATTTGTTCAATAAAAAAAAAAAATAACTTGCCTACCTGGTTTCAAGTGTGGCTTCTGTCTGGGCTGGATTCTCTTCATAGTTGCAGCTGATCAGATCTCTACAACCTGGGTCTTGGAAGCTCCACAGTGTTGACTCACATTTAGCAGGTTTGGCATCTACCCCATGCATTATTCCAACAACTAGCTTTTCTGCAGCCCTTTATTATGGGTCCTAAGCCTGCTCCACTGCCACATTCCTGGCACGTTGGGAAAATAACACTCCTACAAGGTACGTCAACATCCTCCTGCCCAGCCTCGAAATAAGAGACTTCCACCTCTCCCCTGTAAGTGGCAAGTGCTGTATACTCCCACCCATTTTTATGCTCTCTAATGTCCAGAGTGCCTCATTTCCCATACCCCATTATGCTTCATGTAGGATATATGCATAGTAGGCTTAAAACCCACATCTCCAACCAGTTTGATGCATCAGAATGTGCATATGTCTTCAATTAGTCAAATAATTCATGGACTGTATATTAACATAAACGTAACATGTTGTCACATATGGAAACACTTACTGTTTAATAACACAGAGAAATTGACTATCATAGAATAGCATACTCCATTCAAGCAAATGTTCAAGTTTGATTTTTATAAGAGTTTAATTTGTATTGTGTGATTTGTAGTTTATATTGCTTAAATGATTTTTCTGTTTTCAAATCTGTCCTTTAGTTGCATAATAAACAACATTGTTGTATTTTTTTCTTGTCATTAAAAAAAGTATTTTATTTTATCAATATTCTGAAAACTACATTCTAGAAAACGTCATTCCAGCACACTTCTTTCACAATTGCTCATAGATTTTTAGATGCATAGCATTTACAGTAGGTACAAACCATTTCAAGTGAGAACTTTGGAACAACTTTCAGTAAAAGGACTTTTATTTGGGTTGGTGTGTTTGTCCTTACATTTTTCAATCAAAAGCTGTTTCCACATTCCCCCTAAAAATATGGTTCCACACATACTAAGAGCAGCGCAAAGGGGTTAACACTTTCTTTTTGTGGTGGTATAGTCTCAGTTCTATTCCTCAGTTCTATTCCGGGCCAGAATACGGCATGTAGTTTGTATTTTCTACCAATGTTGTTATGGGTTTCTAAATGCATACTGAGGGGTTACTTGGTTTCCCTTAAAGAGGAGCTGTCAGCCATACTATCTCAGAAATAAAAAACCCACATATACAAGTAGATAAATACTTGCTCTGCTTACATAACATATTGCACTGTCTGCGTTCTGATTTTAATGATTTTTCTACAGCAAAAAAAAAGAGGAAATCCATTCTCTTTTCACTGTGTCTATCTTGAAGCCAATCCTGATGTCCTTTCCTCCCTTACTCCCCTCTGCCTGATTGTGTATGCATTGCCCACCCTACTTCCCACCCTGCCCACCCTACTCCCAGTCTTCAGGCACTCCCACCCAGCTCTGCAATAGAAAGTACATTGTTTTAGCATGAGACATATTGGCCGATAAGAGAGGAACAGAGGTGTGGGAGAGAAAGAGGCTTCAGCCAATCAAGGCTGCATTAGTCTGAGCGGAAAGTAAAGAAGCAAAAAAAGTAAACCCAGCATGCCATGTAACTTCCTTTGTGCGGCAGATGTACCGAATAAGAGCCAGGGAAACTGGGAAATGTTGTTTTATGGATAAGAAAACTAAGAGGGGTTTTTAACTTTTAGATTGCCTGATTAGCATCATTATTGCTTGTTTACAAGGTAAACATAAAGAATTAATTTTTGATTTTATGCCCAACAGTTACACTTTAAAAATGTAACCTAAGCTTGTGGGAACATTAGTCTGTGAGCCCCACTGAGGGGACAGTTAGTGAAGATATTTGATTTTTTTTTCTGCTGATAATGGGGTCAATTCATAAAAGGCTATGCGTAAAAAAAAATTTGGCCGAGAAAATACCGCATTTGGTTATTTAGACTTTAACCTCCCTGGCGGTAAGCCGCCGGGAGGCACCGCTCAGGCCCCGCTGGGCCGATTTGCATAATTTTTTTTTTGCTACACGCAGCTAGCACTTTGCTAGCTGCGTGTAGCATCTGATCGGCGCCGCTACCCGCCGATCCGCCGCAATTCCTCTCGCCGCGGCCGCCCCCCCCCCCCCAGACCCCGTGCGCTGCCTGGCCAATCAGTGCCAGGCAGCGCTATGGGGCAGATCGGAGTCCCCTCTGACGTCATCCCGCCCGTCGCCATGGCGACGGGGGAAGCCCTCCAGGAGATCCCGTTCTTTGAACGGGATCTCCTGATCTCCGATCGCCGGAGGCGATCGGAGGGGCTGGGGGGATGCCGCTGAGCAGCGGCTATCATGTAGCGAGACTTTGTCTCGCTACATGAAAAAAAAAAAAAAAATTTAAAAAAAAGATTTGCTGCCCCCTGGCGGATTTTTTGCAAACCGCCAGGGGGGTTAACCTCCTTGCCGGTTTTCCCGACCTGAGCTCGGGGTAGAAAAAACAAGCTATTAGCGGTGATCCCGAGCTCAGGTCGGGGTATGCATTGCAGAGCCTTACTTGTGGTTGTGGAGTCCCGCGCGCGATCTCGCTGCACAGCGGGACTCCAGCCTCTCTCCCCGACAGTGTGGGGTCTTTCCCTGGCCGCCGGGATCCCCCATGTCCCCGCTATTCTTCCGGGGATCCGGCAGCCAGTTGTAGCAGCGCAGCCGTGGTGGTGGCAGCAGAGCGATGGTGGCAGCGTGACGTCATCGGGGGCGGGGCTAATATTGAAAACTAACTTCTCTATATTAGAGAAATATAGAGAAGTTCGTTTATATGTATATTAGCGCCATCTTGTGGACAAAGAGAAAACTGCAGCCCAGGAGGGTACATTTTTTTTTATTTTGCTGCAGATCTCCCTGCCAGAATGATTTTTTTCAGGTTTTAGGGTCTGAAAGAGTGAAAAAAAAATTGCACCGCTTTTAGACCCTAAAATCTGGAAAGAATCAGACCGCCAAGGAGGTTAATGTGCTAATTCATAAAAATGTTCTCAGTTGTGGAAGAAGCAACAGCAGAAGTGTGAGTTGTCTGTGTTACATATGCTATTCTCCGTGCAGAGACAGCATTACAATAGAGGCATCCTGACATCCCTTTAGATGTGTGTTTTGTTATACTACCTCTGCTCACTCTGAATCTGTCCATTAGTTTTTCTTAACGTTTTATTTAGTTGCCACAGCTGAGATGAACTTCCAGATGATGTTACACATGCTCTGCTTAGATGATTTTCCCAGTAGCATATCCGCATTTCAAACCAGAACTTAAGAGGTTAAATGACGGAGAGGCCGGGGAAGCCTGTTTTGTTCATAATCTCTCAGCTAGCTGCGTGGTGGGTAGAAATGCTGGACACGCCAGAGAAGCCTGCGCAACCTATCAGCATCCTATCAGCGGGACTTGCAGGAGATAGGGGCTCTTTCTATTGGTTCCCTGTTCCTGTCAATCATAGCTCACTGAAGCTTCTGCTTCAGAGTCACGGCTCCCTGCCCAGTCGTGCAAAGACTCCGCTCTGATTTTGCCACATCAAACCTGATGGTAATTTTCCTGTGCTTTACTGCATGTTCTAGCTTTTATGAATTAACATTTACTGGCATGTTGAGGTATTTACCCGCACTGCTTGGTAATTTCAGCTTTTCATGTGGTAACAGCCTTTATGAATTGACACTTTTCAGGTGCTCGGAAAAGTCTGCTCTTTTCTGCATTACTGAATGCGGTAATGCTTTATGAATTGACCCCAATGTGTCAATACTATACAAATATGTACAGTGGGATGCGAAAGTTTGGGCAACCTTGTTAATCGTCATGATTTTCCTGCATAAATTGTTGGTTGTTGAGATAAAAAGTCAGTTAAATATATCATATAGGAGACACACACACACACAGTGATGAAGTTTATTGCATTTACATAAAGTGCTCAATAATTGTTTAAATAAATCAAATTGTCTTGGTAAGCTCAGTGATCACTGGCCTACATACAAAGGTGAATCAGATTATAAGAAAGAGTATTTTAGGGGGTCAATTGTAAGTTTCCCAGCTCTTTTACATTTCTCTGAAGAGTAGCAACATGGGGTCTCAACACAACTCTCAAATGACCTGAAGACAAAGATTAACTATCATGGTTTTGGGGAAGGATGCAGAAAGTTTTTTTTCTCAGATTTCAGCTATCTGTTTCCACTGTTAGGAACATATTGAGGAAATGGAAGACCACAGGCTCAGTTCAAGTCAAAACTCGCAGTGGCAGACCAAAAACATCTTGGCTAAACAGAAGTGACGAATGGTGAGAACAGTCAGTCAACCCACAGACCAGCACCAAAGACCTACAACATCATCTTGCTGCAGATGGGAGGCATCGTCCAACCATTCGGCGCACTTTACACAAGAAGATGCTGTATGCAGAGGAAGTCATTTCTCAGCTCACAGCACAAACAGAGGTATGCTAAAGCACATTTGAATACGCCAGCTTCATTTTGGAATAAGGTGCTGTGGACTGCTGAAACTAAAATTGAGTTATTTGGGTATAACAAAGGGCGTTATGCATGGAGGAAAAACACAGCATTTCAAGAAAAACACCTGCTACCTACAGTAAATATGGTGGTGGTTCCATCATGCTGTGGGGCTGTGTGGCCAGTGCAGGGACTGGGAATCTTGTCAAAGTTGAGGGATGCATGAATCCCACTCAGTACCAATGGATTCTGGAGACCCATGTCCAGGAATCGGTGACAAAGCTGAAGCTGCGCCAGGGCTGGATCTTTCAACAAGACAATGATCCTAAACAGTGCTCAAAATCCACTAAGGTATTCATGCAGAGGAACAAGTACAATGTTCTGGAATGGCCATCTCAGTCCTCAGACCTGAATATAACTGTGGTGTGAGTTAGAGAGCTGTCCATGCTCGGAAGCCATCAAACTGAATGAACTAGAGATGTTTTGTAAAGAGGAATGGTCCAAAGTACCTTCAACCAGAATCCAGACTGTCATTGGAACCTACATTAAAGGGAACCTGAAGTGAGTAAAATCATTTAAAATAAACACATGATGTAGCTGCAAATGAATATTACATACTAACCTCACCGTCAGTTCCTCTCAGAAGCTCACCATTTTCTTCTTACAGTGATCCCTTCCAGTTCTGACAAGAACTGGCCATCGTGCGAACCAATCGTGTGTTTTTAAACTTTTTTTTTTTTTTTTCAGCTCTAGGACATGGCAGACAGGTGAGCGGTTAGGGAGGGACCCCTGTGGGAGGAATGCCTGCACGGGGCGGTCCTGCTAGCGACGCAATCTTGCGATTTGCGTCCAACTGAAGCCTCCCACCTGAATGCTAATGGCTGCTAGATGTGGTATGGCAGGTAAAGGGTGTATGACAGTGCATCCTGATTGGCTGACGAGCACCTGCTGACGACTTAAATGTAGCTGCATGCATGTATTGCTGTGTTCTATTGCTTGTGTGTGTAGAAATGAAATATACCAGTTGCTGTCAGTTATATATCAGCAGCTGTCAGTTACAACTGAATGTGCAAGGTAGTGTCCATGTTTCCCTATGGCTCAATGGGTGATATTACAGTTTAACAATGTGCTGGCCATTTTTAAAATGGAGGATGGAGAATTCCATTGGTCACAGTGGACAAATGGGATGCAGGAGAGGAGAAAGAGACTGATGAGTAGACTACACAGGAGGTAAGTATGACCTGTGTATGGTTATTTTGACTTTTATTTTCAGTTCAGGTTCTCTTTAAAGTGAACCTCCAGACTAAAAATCTACTTCGCAGCTTTGAAAAGGCTTGGTGTTTCTGTAACAGTTTCACAGCATCAGAACTTTTTTCTCACCAAAGCCTCATTTTTAGCTGCACAGAAGAAAACTTCCCGGGCATTTTTCACTGATGCTGTGCAAAGCATGATGGGATTTCTGATGTTGTTGTTCTCGTGCTTCTTCTTTTGCTGTTTTGGTGCAATTTTTTTTTTTTTTTTTTGAATCTGAGATGTGAAGCCTAGCGCGGGCAGCTGGGAGGGGTGATCAGGACACAGGACAGTTGGAACTTTGTCTTATGCTCCCTGTCAACTTTTTTCAACCAAAAAGATGGCTGCCCCCATGAAATCACAAACTTTTGCCTGTTCTTTTAAAACAGGCTGGGTAAAAGAGTATACTACCTATCTATTTTAATTAACATACAGTGGAGGAAATAATTATTTGACCCCTCACTGATTTTGTAAGTTTGTCCAATGACAAAGAAATGAAGTCTCAGAACAGTATCATTTCAATGGTAGGTTTATTTTAACAGTGGCAGATAGCACATCAAAAGGAAAATCAAAAAAATAACCTTAAATAAAAGATAGCAACTGATTTGCATTTCATTGAGTGAAATAAGTTTTTGAACCCCTACCAACCATTAAGAGTTCTGGCTCCCACAGAGTGGTTAGACACTTCTACTCAATTAGTCACCCTCATTAAGGACATCTGTCTTAACTAGTAACCTGTATAAAAGACACCTGTCCACAGAATCAATCAATCAAGCAGACTCCAAACTCTCATGGGAAAGACCAAAGAGCTGTCCAAGGATGTCAGAGACAAAATTGTAGACCTGCACAAGGCTGGAATGGGCTACAAAACCATTAGCAAGAAGCTGGGAGAGAAGGTGACAACTGTTGGTGCGATTGTTCGATAAAATCTCTTAACTTTACTCTTTTGTTGTTGGAGTGTCCTACTATCCTTTCTACCCTCCCTGCTTTCGCCTCCCTACATCCCTTGCAGTCCCTGCATGGGAAAAAACCTGGTCTTTGCCACCCCAAAAACCTAGGTGGTTCTTTTTTTTGGTTCCACACAGCTAGGGGCCATATGATTTTTGAGATTGGGGGCATTTCTATATATAAAGTTGGGCCTTGAAGGTAATATTTTACTCAACTCTATATCCGATAATATCTCCCAATGCTTTTGGATTATTTGCTCCACCTGCTTATATTGTGCATTAAACTGTGTTATAAAAGCATAATTGTGCTCATTTCTATCGTGTGCCCATTTCTCTCTCTATTAATAAGCTCTATTCTATCTTGTTCTTTCACCCTTTGTATTTCTTCATCCAAGAAATTTTCCTCATACCCCTTCTCCAAAAATCTATCCTTCAATATAAGTGATTGTGCTTCAAAATCTGCAATATCAGTGCAATTCCTCCTCATTCTCTTGAGTTGTCCTCTAGGGACACCCTTTATCCACCTTGGGTGATGACCACTCTGTGTGGATATATAGCCATTTCTGTCTGTACTCTTGAAAAATGTTTTGGTTCTTATCTCCCCTTCCATCACCATCAAATTTAAATCCAAAAAGTATATCTGTTCTGTATTACTTTCATATGTCAAAGTGATATTTAGATCATTGTCATTTAATATAGAAAAAAATTGCTGTAATTGTTTCCGTGCCCCCCCAGAAGATTAACAAGTCATCAATGTACCTTTTCCACACTATTACCCCTTGTGAAACATCAAGTGCCAGTACCCCTTCTTCCCATTTCCCCATATACAAATTAGCGAGGCTGGATGCAAACCCCGCCCCCATTGCACACCCCCTGTGTTGTCTATAAAATTTTCCCTTGTGCCAAAAGTAATTTTTCTGGAGAGCAAATTTTAACACCTCCATTAAAAACTCAATTTGTTCAATCTTTATTCCTCCACTTTTCTCCATAAAGTATTTCACTGCTTCTATTCCTTTATCCTGTGGAATACTCGTGATGAAACATCTGCTGTGACCATCATTGTTCCATTCTCCACTTTAATTCCCTCTATTTGTTGTATGGTGTGTTTGGTGTCCCTTAGTACATGGGGGAGCATGCCTACCAACGGCTGAAGGAATGAATCAAGGTATTGTCCTAATCTATGGGTTACCGATCCGATCCCGCTCAATATTGGGCTCCCTGGATTTGGATTTTTGTTGGGTTGGATTTTTGTGAATCTTTGGGACTTGGTAGATTACCGGGATCCTGGGTGCACTTGGAATCAGAAATCTGAATTCTTCATCACCCAGAAACCCCTTATCCAATCCTTCCTTTAACATTTTCCGTAATTGGCTTATGTACTCCTGTGTGGGATCCCCTCTTAGTTTTTCATAGGTCTCTTCATCATTAACCAATCTATCCAGTTCCTCACCATATTGAGTTTTATTAAGCACTACTACCCCCCCCCCCCCCCCCTCCGTTGTCTGCCGGTTGGACCACCAGACCCTTATTCTCTATTAGGTCCCTGGCTATATTCTTTATACCTGGGTATTTTTGATCTGGCAGCTCCCTGATCTCATTTCCCACCAGTTTCTTAAATGCCCCTATGGCATGAAAACCGGTCTCCTGGGGGTGGAAGGTAGTTATTTTTAAGATTCGTGTGTTTATATTGCACATTTGCATTTAACCCTCCCACTGGGTTTATCCTGTTTGTGGGCCCCTCCCTCTTCAGATAGTACTTTTTAAGATTTAGTTTTCGTGTGAACTTTTCAAGATCAATATATGTGCTAAATTTATCAAGTCCCTGTTTGGGGGCAAATTTTAGTCCTTCATCCAGCACTTTCAGTTCCTTTTTAGACAGGGTAACTCCACTCAAGTTAAAGATACCTTTACCTTCTACTTTTTCCTCTTCTTGGCACTTCCTTCTCCCTCCCCTGGTGCCCCTTCTACGCCTCTTTTCCCTGTTAGGTACATGTTTTCTCCCTCCCAGTCTGTTTGCTGGTACCTCGTCCCCCCCTCCAAAAAAGGCTCAAATTGATTTTGGTGATTTAAGGGATCATATCTGTTACTCAAAGGTACCTTATAAGTTGGATTCTGGTATGGGTTTTGATATCCATCCGATCCATATTGATGGCCACCCTGTCCCCCCATTGGTCTTCCCCTTCCCCTATTATTTATTCCCCCATATGGTCTCCAATTGGATCTATTTGATATGGGGCGTGGTCCCATGGGTTGGGGTCCTGCTGGGTTGGGTGCATTCATCTGGTATGGTCTAGGGTTTTCCCTTGGAGGGATACCCCCCCTGTTTCCTCTCCCTCCCCCTCTTGTACCCCCATTACCCAATTCCGGCCCTTGTTTCCCCATTTCCTGGTTTGTTTCCTGAGTTTGTTCTTGGGGTGCCTGGTGTTGGGAACCCCCGGTTCCTGTTTCTATGGTATTTTGCTGATTTTGCTTCTTTATTTGCCATCTATAAGCTTCTTTACCTTTATGGGCCTGATAGTCTCTCAGAAATTTCTGTCTTTTTGTGACTATAATTTCTTTCTCTGACTTCTGTAGGATTTCACTGATTCGTTGAGTTTTTTTGTTCTATTCCTCTGTCCCTTTATATATTTCTAATCTTATTCTAATTTCTTCAATTTCTCTTCCTATCCTAGCCAATTTCCTTTTCTTTCTTTCTTTTTATCAAAATTTGTACTAACCCCACTCCACATTTGTCAAAATACTCCTCCCATTCCACATCATTTTCCTCATTATCGTCCCCATCATTGGCCATCAAGTCCCACCTTAATCTTTTAGGGACTATACCCTTTTTCTCATATTTCCCCAGTGTTACGATGTCCCACCAAGTGGCTTGTTCTTTTAACATTAATCCTTGTAAACCTTTAAAATCATTATCAGTATTGGGTACATTAGCTTGTTCAGTATTAAAAATATCATCTAAGTCAGTCCGCTTTTTGAGCCTGACAGGCAGGCGATCGACCGAAGACATCTCTCTGATTGGAGAGAGATCTGTTAGCTGCCAGAAACCGTGTGCCGATTCATTTGGTTGCCGGCGACATAGCATGTGCCACCAATTTTCATTTGATTATAATTAACAAATCCAATGTTCCATCAGCCAGCTGCCAAGTCGAGTGATGTATGGGTACCTTTACAGGCAGAAGCTTATCCAGAAAATGTGCATTGTTTAAAATGAAATAAATATTGCAACCTCTTTAACCCTCTCCCACCAGGTATCCTTTAAAGTGGATCCGAGATAAACTTTTACTCATTGCATAATTGTGTTCCTTTCATATAGTTTATAGGGCATCAAGCCAAATACTTTTTGTTTTGATACTCTAATTCCCTATAAACTAAACAAGCCTCCTCCACAGCTTTTCAGAGAGCCTTGACACTCTGTACCAGGTAGCAAGGGCTTATGCAAGCTCAGTCTGGGCAAGAGGAGATTACTAGCCAGAGATTTCAGAGGCAGAGGGAAGGAGGAGGGGAATTGAGCTGAGGGCTGGAGATGCTAGCAGTGTGCCTCAGTGTAGTGTGACAAACAGAACATGGCTGCCCTCATTGTATCACAACAATAAATAATCATAAACTTTTTAAGCTGTTTGCAGCTAGATTTGCTGTGTAAACTATCTAAACTTTAGATAAGATATGTAGACAAGTTACTTGTTATAGTTACTTTTTCATCTCTGATCCGCTTTAACCACCCTGGCGTTCTGATTAAATCGCCAGGGTGGCTGCGGGAGGGTTTTTTTTAAATAAAAAAAAAACTATTTCATGCAGCCAACTGAAAGTTGGCTGCATGAAAGCCCACTAGAGGGCGCTCCGGAGGCGATCTTCCGATCGCCTCCGGCGGCAAGGAATAACACGGAAGGCCGCAATGAGCGGCCCTCCGTGTTTCGCTTCCCTCGTCGCCATGGCGACGAGTGGAGTGACGTCATGGACGTCAGCCGACGTCCTGACGTCTGCCGCCTCCGATCCAGCCCTTAGCGCTGGCCGGAACTGTTTGTTCCGGCTACGCTGGGCTCGGGCGGCTGGGGGGACCCTCTTTCGCCGCTGCACGCGGCGGATCGCCGCGCTGCAGCGGCGATCAGGCAGCACACGCGGCTGGCAAAGTGCCGGCTGCGTGTGCTGCTTTTTATTTCATTGAAATCGGCCCAGCAGGGCCTGAGCGGCAGCCTCTGGCGGTGTTGGACGAGCTGAGCTCGTCCAGACCGCTCAGCAGGTTAAGTGCTTTCCCCTGAAAACATTGTTAATGACTGTCACAGGAGCCCTAGTGGTCAGACCGCAAATGGCCTTCCAAACGGCGCCAGTCGCAGTCAATGCGCAGGAACCGCTGGGAATTTGCCGCAGACAAACCAGAAGGGAGCCTGTGAGGTACGGTAATTACAACTTGCACACGATTCCAGGGTATAACTGCCACCACCACTGATATGGGCCAGTGGACCCGACTGCCTGACTGATCCTGCGAATAAAAACGGTTCAAACACGCTGTATTCTGTCTACCCAACAACAAACAATGGTAGCATCTCTTCAGAGACCTGGGATCGGTTCTGTGTGTGCTGAATAGGGTAGCTAGAACAACAACTGACGATAGCGTCGGTTTATTGAA
Organism: Hyperolius riggenbachi; assembly: GCF_040937935.1. Lineage (NCBI taxonomy): Eukaryota > Metazoa > Chordata > Amphibia > Anura > Hyperoliidae > Hyperolius > Hyperolius riggenbachi. Next base: position 300,733,984 of record NC_090646.1, on the reverse strand, counting down.
AGCGATATAAATAATTAATATATACAGACAATTATTAAATCAACAATTATTAAAACAGTAATAGCCAGTATGAAATAAAAGGGAGAAAATACTTAGGATTTGTGGAAATATGTCCGTTCTTGGAAAACCTGTAGAGTTCCTTTTGTTCAGTTCCAGCAAAGTTTAAAATCCATGCAAACATGGAAAATGTCCTTTGTTCAGTTTCAGCAAAGATGGCCGCTAGCCATGTGTCCTTTGTTTCAGCTTAGACAAGATGGCTGCCAACCATGTGTCCTCTGGCTGGCAATGTGCTCTCGGGAAGGTGGAATTTGGAGGACTGAAGCCCGCCTGCTGGCCCTGTGCTTTTGATGAAGCTGGTTTGGGGGTGTGGCAGTGCCGGCCCCCTCTGAGTTACCAACAAATGACAGTTCATTCCCTCTGAGAGATTTTAGGTCTAAACTTATGAAATGCTGTAACTCCTTAACCATACACGTTATATTTAGGGGGGTAAGAGATTCATACTTGTTGGAAAGTACAGATTAATATGACATCAGACATGGCTAAGCCAGCGGGTCAGGCTCCTGAGAAGATTCATATCTCAATAACCGGACAGGCTATCACAATGAATGTCATATCAGCACGATGGCCAGGTTTTACCGAACAAGACGATATGAATTTTATAGCTGTGCGACATACGGTTTTCATATACCGACAGGAAATCATACCACCCAGGCTTTCAGATTGGCCATTCATCGGTGCCAAGAAGTCTGGGGGGAAAGTAGGTTTGGAGTAGCCCCCTGCTGGGGAGGGAAGCCTTCTGTGAATAGAGTCCCCAGCTGGTGACTAGAGAGGTAATGAAAGATAAATATTCTAAGCTAATTAACACATCAAAAGACATTCTGCATCTAAGTCAGGGCAGAGGAGAAAAACTTGTACTTTTAAAAAAACAGGAATGTCCATTTCTGATTCCTGTAATGGCTGCACCAATTTAGCCAGACAGCGATCAGAAATTGAACTGCGCGGCCCCTTCCAATTCGCCCGCGTTTCTCACGGCTGATCCATGACAATGACCTAGTAGATGAAGTAGAAATTAGTGTTGCTATTTTTGCAGATGATACAAAGTTGTGCAGAATTATCAACACTGGAAAATAGTGACATTGCAGAAGGATCTGGATAGGATGATATGGGCACATAAATGGCAGATGAAATTAATTGTTAAAAAATATAAAGTCATGTATCTTAGTCTTGCCAGGTGTCTCTACACCATACAGAATAAATGGGATACAGATAAGGATATCAAACTTTGAGGGGGAGTTAAGCCCCATACACATGGTCAACAGCTGTCTTTTATGCAGCACAATTATCAAACAACGTTTGTTGTAAAACAACCAAAAAAAAGTTGTTTACTATTGTTCAAACAACTGATAAGACGTCAATCCAACTGTTGGATTGACGTCTTATCAGTTGTTTGAACAATAGCAAAAACTTTTTGTGTGGTGGTTTCAACATGTTTCACAACAAAAGTTGTTAATTGTGCTGCATAAAAGACCACTGTTGACCGTGTGTATGAAGCTTTAAAGGGAAGGTTCAGGGAGGGGATTCAAAAAATAAAAATAAATTTCCACTTACCTGGGGCTTCCTCCAGCCTGTGGCAGGCAGGAGGTGCCCTCGCCGCCGCTCCGCAGGCTCCCGGTGGTCTCCGGTACCCGACCTGGCCAGGCCGGCTGCCAGCGCATGCGCAGTACAGCCCGGCGGACGTCCGATGACGTCAGCGCGCCGGCGTGGGACGCAGAAGTCCCAGAAAATGGAGCGCAGAAGAGCCCGACCTGGCAGCCGGCCAGGTCGGGTCGGGCACCGGAGACCACCGGGAGCCTGCGGAGCGGTGGCGAGGGCACCTCCTGCCTGCCACGGGCTGGAGGAAGCCCCAGGTAAGTAGAAATTTATTTTTATTTTTTGAATCCGCTCCCTGAACCTTCCCTTTAAGAAGTGTACACACGCCATATTCTTTCAAACAGGTTCGTCAGACCCTCCGCGGGGCGGTCATTCTGCCAACAGTTGCACGTGAGTACAAGCTGTCGGCAGACTGATGAGACTGTTTTTGACTGATCCGCTCAGATCAGTCTGCCGACAGCTTGTACTCACGTGCAACTGTCAGCAGAGCGACCACCCCGCGAGAGGGTCTGATGGACCCGTCGTTTGAAAAAATAATGCGTGTGTACTCTCCTTCAGGAGTACTTGTTGATAAGAAGTCAAATAATCATTCAATGCCACGCAGCTGCAGCTAAAGCAAACAAAAATTTGGGATGCATTAAAATGGAAATAAAAACTCAGGATGTTAGAATAATATTGCCCCTGTTTAACTATTAGGGCTTGTTCACACTGCAGGCAGTTTCAGCTATTTTTCTCCCACGTGCGGTGTTTAAAAACTCCCCCTGACTGCGTGTGCAATGAATGTCTATGAGAAGGTTCATATCAGCGTGGGTCGTGCACTGTGTGGCTAGCAAATCGATGCGTGTACCACTTTTGGGGCGATTCCGCCTCCATAGAAGGTATAGGAAAATCAGAAAACACGTACAAAAACGTGCAATAAGGCGATTACGCGTATGTTTTTAAGAATACATTGAATTTATTATTTTCCGAGTCAGAGTTAATAATAATAATTCCTTTTTTTGTATAGCGCCTTTCTCCTGTCGGACTCAAAGCGCTTGCGAGGCAGCCACTAGAGCGCTCTCAGTAGGCAGTGGCAGTGTTAGGGAGTCTCACCCAAAGAACTCCTTACTGAATAGGTGCTGGCTTACTGAACAGGCAGAGCCGAGATTCGAACTCAGGTCGCCTGTGTCAGAGGCGGAGCCCTTAACCATTACACTATCCAGCCACCACAGTTCACTTCCTGACTTGCAGGAAGTGAATTACAAAACCGCTTGGAAAAAAACCGCTAAGCACAAAAACGAATCACCCACCCAAGCGCCGGGAAAATGTGTCAAAAACCGCTCAACGCTAACGGCCACGCGAACGGAACGCAATGTGAACAAGGCCTTAAGGCTGCATCTGAAATAAGTAGTTCAGTTCTGGGCATCGCATTACAGGAGGACATTGCAGTTTTAGAGCATGTGGTGAGACGAGCAACAAAATTAGAGGAATGAAAGGTCTCCCACCAGGAAAGGTTGCCCAAACTGTACTCCTTTAGTCTGGATGAGATTTAACCACCCTGGCGTTCTGATAAGATCGCCAGGGAGGCTGCGGGAGGGTTTTTTTTAAATTAAAAAAAAACTATTTCATGCAGCCAACTGAAAGTTGGCTGCATGAAAGCCCACTAGATGGCGCTCCGGAGGCGTTCTTCCGATCGCCTCCGGCGGCCAGAATAAACAAGGAAGGCCGCAATGAGCGGCCTTCCTTGTTTTGCTTACACCGTCGCCATAGCGACGAGCGGAGTGACGTCATGGACGTCAGCCGACGTCCTGACGTCAGACGCATCCGATCCAGCCCTTAGCGCTGGCCGGAACTTTTTGTTCCGGCTGCGCAGGGCTCAGGCGGCTGGGGGGACCCTCTTTCGCCGCTGCTCGCGGCGGCGATCGGGCAGCACACGCGGCTGGCAAAGTGCCGGCTGCGTGTGCTGCACTTTATTTGGGGCAAATCGGCCCAGCAGGGCCTGAGCGGCAGGCTCCGGCGGTACTGGACGAGCTGAGCTCGTCCATACCGCCCAGCTGGTTAAAGGGAACCTGTACTGAGTAAAAATTTTTAAAATAAACACATGAGGTAACTTCAAATGAACATTACATAGTTACCTTGCCATCAGTTCCTCTCACAAGCTCACCATTTTCTTCTGACGATTATCCCTTCCAGTTCTGACAACATTTTGTCAGAACTGAAATATATCGATTGCTGACCGTTGTAGCTGAGAGGAGAACTGATGTGTCCATGTTTCCCCATGGCTCAAGTGGGCGATGTTGCAGTTTAACTGTGTGCTGACCAGAAAGCTGTTATGGAGTAATGGCCATTTTCAAAATGGAGGACAGAGAATTTCATTGATCACAGTGGACAAACAGGACGCAAGGGAGGAGCAAGAGATTGAGAAGTAGAGTACATGGGAGGTAAATATGACTTGTGCATGTTTATTTTGACTTTTAATTTTCAGTTTAGGTTTTCTTTAACCACTTCAGCCCTCAGTCGTTTTCACTTTATACATCCGAGCAATGTTCACCTCCCATTCATTAGCTTATAACTTTATCATTACTTAGCACAATGAACTGATCTATATCTTGTTTTTTCTGCCACCAATTAGGCTTTCTTTGGGTGGTACATTTTGCTAAGAGCTACCTTACTGTAAATTAATTTTAACAGAAAGAATAAGAAAAAAATGGAAAAAAAATCATTTCTCAGTTTTCTGCCATTATAGTTTTAAAATAATACATGCTTCCATAATTAAAACCCACATATTGTATTTGCCCATTTGTCCTGGTTATTACACCGTTTAAATTATGTCCCTATCACAATGTATGGCGACAATATTTTATTTGGAAATAAAAGTGCATTTTTTTCTATTTTGCATCCATCACTATGTACAAGCTTATAATTTAAAAAAAAAATAGAAATATTTCATCTTTACATAGATATTTAAAAAGTTTAGACCCTTGGGTAAATATTTGTGTTGTTTTTTTATTTATTTTTTATGATTAAACATTTTATTTGGGTATTTTTGGGAGGGTGGGATGTAAATAGTAATTTTTGTAATGTAAATGTTTGTTTTAATGTAGATGTAGTTTTACTTTTTGGCCACAAGATGGCAACCTTAGGTTTGTTTACATGACGTCACTCTAAGCGTAACGTACGCTTAGAGGGAAGTAGGGGGGACGTAGGAGGCAGAAAAAACAAGGCTTCTGAGAGAAGCTGTCGCTTTTTCTGCGGGAGAGAGGAATCATGATCGGGCACCATGGCCCGATTCACTGATTCCCTGGCTAACTGAACGTGCGTGCGATCGGCCGCGGGAGTGCACATGGCCTCCTGGACGTAGCTTCTACGTCCAGGAGGCGAAAGTAGTTAATTAACATGCGTATATAAAAGCTTGGCAGATGAGCTTTTTGTCCCTAGGTTTGTGCAAAGGACTAGGGGCCATGATCCGCGCATGGAGGAAAAAAAGTTTTAGCTATTTATTTAGAAAAGGGTTCCTGACCATAAGGGCAGTTAAAATGTGGTTTGTATTACCAGTGTCAAAAACCTGAGCGGTTCTTGCCTTTTGCATGATCGCTAAGTCAGTAAAGGATCAATCCTTTGCTATCCTATAAATCTGGCATAGCGGGGTCGGAACCGTCTAACTGTAAATATACATTGATGGTATACCTTGAAAGGAATCGGAGCGCTCCGTATTTGATTTTATATAAAAAAATGTATTTGCTTATCATACAGCATACTGTATATACAAAATATGAACAGTTCCAAGTAGCATTTCCTTCTAACAGTATTCCATCTCATCAGGCCTTTATAGCCAAGCAATCATGAATCTTCTAAGTGCTTTCAAAAACAATTGCATTAATAATTAACAGTTTAATGTAGAATAGGATCAAAAAAGTAGCCTCATCCATTTTGTAGCTGTATTTAAGAAAAAAAAATATCATAGTAATCTTCTTGAAAAATAACATAAAAATAGCTTCTAAAAGAACCTTTTGCTAGCATCTTAACAGAACTTAATGCTGAAAAATTAATAAAGTAAATCACACAAGCAAGAAGGTAGCTTCTTGCTTGTGTGTCTTCTCAGAAGATTAGTAGGCTAGTGAGCGCTATGAGCTTCAGCTCCTATTTTTATTGTAATGTATTCAATATGGCTGACTAATTTGGAATTTCTCTCAATCTCTGGTTCTGATTGGCTGAAAGTTCCATGTGTCACTCTTTTTATTTTGTTTTAATTTACCTGACCTTTAATTTTATTTACAAAATTAATATTTTCAACCTATCAGTGGGAATTAACGTACTCCTACTAATAATATAAATGGGAAAGTTCGGATGTTTGTTATTCGACCACACAAAAATGGCTGATCGGATTTGAATGAACTTTGGCACACACATAGTACATAAGACTCAAACCTGGTACAGTTGGTCATTGGGTGACTGGGGTTCAAATTCAGAAAAGAGGGTGGAGCCACAAACAGATTTGTTTCATTTCAATGCAAATTATTGATGCCAAACACCGCAGAGATCACAAACTTGGTCATTGAGTAATTGTGTGTTAGGGTTAGAAAAAGTGGGCGGCGCCAACACTAGCCAAATACATACCCAGGCAAGGCAGGGCCATCAGCTAGTTTGGAATATTTACACATACTGACATTTTGCTTATCAGGTCAATTTGACATCTTTCATTAAAAGTGGACATCACCAGCCATCTTGTCTGTATTCCTTTCTCTCTGTCCTGCTGATTGACTTAACCTCCTGAGCATTACGCCATTCAGGAGGTTTTGCAGCCCCAGAGTCCCCCAGTATAAAACTGAGTGCATGCCTGCAAAAGGTTTAGCTAGCACTAGGCTACCTAGTATTGGTGGCCAGATACCCCCCGATCGCTTCTGATCCCCCCCACCCCCCTTGATCCAGTCGGCACAGCCTCCCCGCACAGCTTTAGTCTTCACTATGGAGAGGATCATACTTGACATCATGCGCAGTCACGATCCTCCCCATAGGGAAGACCGGAGCTGTGCGGGAAGGCTGAGCCGATTGCTGGAGCCAGGGTGGGTAATGTATAAGCGGCGGGATCAGAGGCGATCGGGGGGTTCTGGCCACCAATACTAACTCGCTTGGTGCTGGCTACATTTTTTACAGGCATGTGATCTGTTTTATACTGGGGGATTCCTGAGGTGAACGGCATGCCCGACAGTGTTGGGCATAACGCTAAGGAGGTTATTTGCCCCAGACATAAGGACTTAACCTCCTTGGCGGTTCATTTTTTCCACCAAGGAGGCTGCATATGCCCCAGGTGGTTATCGACATATACATGGGCGTGTGTGTGAGGTCATGCACACCCACATTACTGTGGGGTGTGTGTATGTGGATTGTGGCGGGCAGGTAAAGTATGGTGCATGTGGAGGGGCACATTTAACATTAAGGGACAGTGCTGGGGGTTCATCAATCATCCCAATATTGCTCGCCGTTATTGCCGCGCACCTGATCGTTCACGACGGCACAACATCTTGTTTGATGACAATTTGCAGATCCTCCAGAATGTTAAAATGAAGAGTGATGAAGATAACCTGCAGTCCTTTTTTTGCAATGAAAATGACCCTAATCTCCAAAAAAAAAAAAAAAATTCCAGAAAAGAACCTGCTGCGATCATTTTAGTTTACTTCTCGTTAACATAGGTTAGAGTGTTGACCAGCACAAGGCTGGATATCATTGTGCCTTGCTGATTGAGTTAGAATAGCAGACTGGAAGTTTTAACCACTTGAGGACTGTGCTGTTAACCCCCCAGTGACCAGGCCATTTTTACTAAATTGGGCCACTACAGCTTTTAAGGCAAAGCTGCAGACCCGTACAACTCAGCTCACATGTGATTCTCCCCTCCTTTTCTCCACACCAACAGAGCTCTCTGTTGGTGGGGTCTGATCTGCCCCCACATTGTTTATTCATATACTTTATTTTTAAATAAATTTTGCTATTTTATTTTTTTTACTGTCCCCTCCCTCCCTCTCCCCTGCCGGCCAATCACGCGATCGGCTGTCATAGGCTTCTGCCTATGAGAGCCAATCGCTCTCTTGTCGCCCAGGGGGACAGCCGTGTTACACGGCTGTCCCCAGTACAGCGCTGCTGCTGATTGCAGCGCTGTACAAAGTAGTTAGACGACTAAACCGCCGTCTAATAGTCTCCTGAGCAGGGATCGCCGCACGGAGACTGAAGGCGGGGCTGAGCTCCGCCTCCCGAGCAGAAGATGCGCGCGCGATCTCCTGCTAGCCCCATAGAAGACCGTTCATGCCAATGGGCGTCGAGAGGTCCTGGGGCTGCCGCACTGCTCACGCCAATGGGCGTGGAGCAGTCGGCAAGTAGTTAACCTCCTTGGTGGTATGATTATTTCCTGATTTTAGGGTCTAAAAGCAGCACATATTTTTACGTGCTTTTAGACCCTAAAAGCAGGAAAAACATACCACAGATAGGTCTGCAGCTGTGCCTGCACTTTACTCACTTCCCTGGGATCCAGTGCTGCAATTCTTCCTCCTGTCCAACAGGTAGCGCTCTACCCCTATGCTGAGATCACTGTCTGTTATCATGTGACAAACGTTGATCTCACCCAAGGGATCCAGAGCCTCCCAGGGCTGAAAGAAGGCTGGCTGCCAGCTTCTGGATCACAGGTGAGTTACAAAGCCTACTGCATGCACGCTCTGCATATACTTCCCAGCGGCAACCCGGAGCCAGGCTCCGGATTACTGCTAACAGCATCTTTTTCCCACCCTGAGCCTGGCTTGGGAATTAGCACCAAGGAGGTTAAAAGGAGGGGGATGCTTAACCACTTAAGCCCTCGGTCGTTTTCACTTTATGCATCCGAGCAATGTTCACCTCCCATTCATTAGCCTATAACTTTATCACTACTTATCACAATGAACTGATCTATATCTTGTTTTTTCCACCACCAATTAGGCTTTCTTTGGGTGGTACATTTTGCTAAGAGCTACCTTACTGTAAATGCATTTTAACAGAAAGAATAAGACAAAAACTGAAAAAAATTATTTCTCAGTTTTCGGCCATTATAGTTTTAAATCATACATGCCTCCATAATTAAAACCCACGTATTGTATTTGCCCATTTGTTATTTCACCGTTTAACCACTTTACCCCCCGCGGTACGGATTTCTCCGTCCCTTTTTCCCCCCTTAAAAAAACCAAGGGATGGAGAAATCCATACCTCCCACGCTACCGCCGCTATCCACGCTCCCGACGCTCGTGCGCGCACTCCGGCTGCTTGTGCGCGCCGCCACCCGCTCGCTCGCCCGGAGACCAATGAACGGGAAAATCCATTCCCGTTCGTTGATCTAAGCCCCCGCAATGATCTGCTGCTTCAGCGCGATCATTGTAATTTTCCCAGCCTCATAGTGCTTCCTGTAAGCTTCCTTCCGGACGCTTACAGGTCGCATGAAAACAAACTCACTCAAATAGTAAAACTACACCCTAAAGCATTTTACATATACAAATACATTAGTTTTACACAATAAATTAACTCATTACCTCCCACACTTCCCAATTTTTTTTTGTAATTAAAAAAAAAAATAATAAAAAATACAATAAAAAAAAACAAATTTACCTTAGGGACTGAACTTTTTAAATATTTATGTCAAGAGGGTATAACACTGTTACTTTATAAACTACGGGCTTGTAATTAGGGATGGATGCAAAACTGAAAAAAATGCACCTTTATTTCCAAATAAAATATTGGCGCCAAACATTGTGATAGAGACATAATTTAAACGGTTTTATAACCGGGACAAATGGGCAAATACATTTCATGGGTTTTAATTACAGTAGCATGTATTATTTAAAAACTATAATGGCCGAAAACTGAAAAAAAAAAATTTTTCCCCACATTTTTTACTATTTTCCCATTAAAACACATTTAGAATAAAATAATTCTTGGCATAATGTCCCACCTAAAGAAAGCCTAATTGGTGGCGGAAAAAACAAGATCTAGTTCATTTCATTGCGATAAGTAATAATAAAGTTATAGACGAATGAATGGAAGGAGCGCTGATAGGTGAAAATTGTTCTGGTGTTCAAGGGGTAAAACCCCTCAGTGGTGAAGTGGTTAAATTATGTGGTTAAATTATGTCCCTATCACAATGTATGGCCACAATATTGTATTTGGAAATAAGAGCATTTTTTTCCGTTTTGCATCCATCACTATTTACAAGCTTATAAAAAAAAAAAAAAGAATATAGAAATATTTCATCTTTACATAGATATTTAAAAAGTTTAGACCCTTAGGTAAATATTTGTGGTTTTTTTATTGTAATGTTTTGTTTTTTTATTATTAAACATTTCATGTGGGTATTTTTGGGAGGGTGGGATGTAAATAGTATTTGATTTGGGTAAATATATGTAAATTTTATTTTATTTTTATTTATTTTTTTACATTTAGATGTAGTTTTATTTTTTGGCCACAAGATGAGTTTGTTTACATGACGTCACTCTAAGCGTAACATGTACACTTAGAGGGACATAGGAGTCAGAAAAAGCGAAACTTCCGAGAGAAACTGTCGCTTTTTCTGCGGGGGAGAGGAATCCGTGATTGGGCACCCTGGCCTGATTCATTGATTCCTGGGCTAACGATCCGCGGCCGGGAGCACATGTGCGATCAGCCGCGGGAATGCACATGTTCTCCTTGACGTATAACTACGCCAAGGAGGACAAAGTGGTTAAAGAAAACCTGTAAGGAGTCTTTCACTGTCCAACTTGGGAATCCAGCGCTGACAGTCCCTGTAAATCTGACAAGCTGGGTAGTGCAGGTGCAGTAGGGGCTTCAGCGTGCAGTATTATTTACCAAGCCTCGCTCCTGTGCAGCTGCAGTACAAGCTTCCTCTCAGGCTTCGGTGGAAATAGCCGAGCCCGATAGGGTCCACTCTACGGAGGCAGGCAGCTTGAGTGGATTCAATCTTCCTCTGCTATTTCCACCACAGCTAGAGGGGAAGCTTTTACTGCGCCTGCTTAGGAGTAAAAATTGATAAATATTGCTACACACTGTTCCGGGGCTGCCAGCGCTCGATAAACGAGGCTGAAGAGGACAGGGACGTGTCATTAGGATCCAGAGGCTTCCCCCTCCCGAAGGAAGTATCCCCGAGGGGCAATTTTCTTCTTTACAGGATCTCTTTAAAACATTGTTCTTCTGTTGACCATGGTTCTTGCAAGGAAACGTAAACAGTCAACATTGCACATTCAGGGTGCCATAGAAAGTCCAACAAGTGCCATCACCATATCCGAAAGATGATTTGGGATTGGGTGCCACCACTGCAGAGATTGCTGAGGAATGGCAGCAGCCAACTGTGAGCGAGTCTGGCAAAACCAGCGCTTGAAATTTGGGTGCTGCCATAGGCCATAATGTGAATTATGGCTATAGCGGAGCTCAGTCGGTAATTTGGGAGCTATTAGAAACCGGTGCCCAAATTACAATAAAAGCAGTGTAATTTGATAGCAAATTACGCCTTTCCCCAGTGTCAATGCAACCTGGAGAGGTAATGGTGATTAACAATGCTTTAACTTTTGCAGGAGCAGTGAAACGTATAGTAACACTATGGTTCGGGGCACCACGATGGACACATAAAGATGGACTAGGCTATAAAAAGATTGCCAACACCCTGACACTTAGCTGTAGCACAATGACCAAGACCATACAAGAGTTTTAACAGGACAGGTTCCACTCAGAACAGGCTTCGCCATAGTTGACCAATGTAGTTGAGTGCCTGTGCTCAGCATCATAACCAGAGGTTGTCTTCTATACACCATACAATTTTCTGCTAGATTTACCTGCCAGGTAGATTTTTTTTTTTCAGAAAATGGTATGGTGTGTTCCATTCTACTAAGTATTCCACCATTTCCTGTCTGCGTAGGGTAGTTTCACAGTCCATGCCTTTATTTACCGATATCTTCTCTAGAACACCCCATCCTTTTTTTTTTTTTTATTTAACCAATAAAGTTTGTGGCACAAATATTATACACTTCAAGTGCATGCAATGACATCAGGTAGTTACAAACGTACAGCATCAGATTAAAGAATCATGGTTAGCTGGAAAATTATACAGAACTAAAAAAGAAATACCAGTACAACAGCTGAAGCATTAAATACGATAATGGTCTACATAGCGCATAGTAAACACGGTAGGCACAACTGAGCGGACTGTGAAACATGATCAATTGAAATTGCTGCACACGCCCCCTATGTGTGTAAACTACATGTTTATCTCTTAAACCAGTTAGCTAATGGGGGGATTGACTGCAGCCAGGCAGGAGATAGCCCTGAGATAAGAGGGTCTATCATAAACATCTTGGTACTAGCTCTCAAACCCTCATCCTGGATCACACATAGCACAGGGCCTAACGTGACTGGGCATCGCATTTTGTCATGCAGGAAGGTAAATACTTGCTTCCAGAAGGACTTAATGCGTAGACAGTCCCAAATTAGGTGATAGGAGTGGGAGCTTAGCCCACACTTAGGGCATGCGTTGTTTGTATTAGGGTTGTATTTAGTCACTTGGTTAGGCAGTAAATAGGCATGGTACAAAATATAGCGTTGCGTGATTTTTAACACATAAGGAAACCTTCTTCACAGCCTCCAAAGCTTTGTCCCAATGACCATCATCCAGTGACAAACCCGCCTCCTCCCACTTAGCTTTGGAACCCAGAGTACACTCACTGTTTTATTTTCTGATCAACTCTTTGTAAATATCCCCCATCAGATGCTTTACTAGGCCCTTTTCTATTAAGCTAAGAAGTGGATGTGGTTCAATACATATTGGCATCCCTCTAAACTGGGCATGGAATGCATGTGCTAACTTCATATACCTAAAGTAGTGAAAGGTGAATTCCGTGTATTTGTCTTTAAAGGGGAACTGAAGAGAGAAGTATATGGAGGCTGTCATGTTTATTTCCTTTTAATCAATACCAGTTGCCTGACAGCCCTGCTGGTCTATTTCTCTGCAGTAGTATCTGATTAAAACCAGAAACAAGCATGCAGCTAGTCTTGTCAAATCAGACTTATAAGTCTGAACCACTGAAACACCTGATCTGCTGCATGCTTGTTCAGGGGCTATGGCTAATAGTATTAGAGGCAGAGGATCAGCAGGGCTGCCAGGCAACTGGTATTGTCTAAAAGGAAATAAGCATGACAGCCTCCATATACCTCTCTCTTCAGTTCCCCTTTAAGTGCTGTAAATGCAACAAGCTTCTGATTAACTAAAATTTGTACCAGAGACATTATACCATTTCTCTGCCTAAAGACTGGGTCGTGGATGTAAGCCAGTTCAGGGAGTTGCGGGTTGAACCGGATGGGGGTGTGGTTGTCATAGACTGAGGTAGCATAGCGACCACCCACTCCCTTCCAGGCAGTTAAAGCGGATCTGAGATGAAAAACTAACTATAACAAGTAACTTGTCTATACATCTTATCTAAAGTTTAGATAGTTTACACAGCATATCTAGCTGCAAAGAGCTTCAGTTTTTAGTAGAGGGAATATTTTCTCTTAAGAGATCTAGTGCCACACTTTCCTTGTAAAGGTCTGTACTATAATCTAGCGCCTCAGAGTTGTACACGTTATTAGTAGAGAACCATGCAGCCAAGTGCTGGAGCTGTGGCTCAAAGTAGTAGTGTTGCAGTGAGGGCAGACCTAGCCCACCCATACCATTTGGATTAATCGGCAGGGAGTGCTTAATGCAGGCTCTCTTATTGTTCTAAACAAAGGACAGCATTAAAGTCCTAAGCCGCTTGAAGAAGGAGAGGATATCTATTTTAGAGAGTAGAATTAGCTTGACTAGGTTTATCCCACCAACCACTCCAGGTATAATTTGGAACAAACTTTGCATTTAGTTTGAAAATAGGTGATAAGGGGGTTATCTCAGTCTGTGTATCAAGGGTGGCCGCGAGCGAAGGGCCTGGGTCGGCTAAATAGAGTATAGTGTCCAGTGGCGTACCTAGAGATTATGGGGCCCTCAGCTGTAGGCACTCTTTAGCTATGCCACCTGCCCCTATCCGATCGATATGATTTAAATTGCAATTTACGTTCTTGTGCAGTCTACACCGTATATAGTCCATGGACACTGATAGAGCGAGGGTGGGTGAACACAAGAAAGTTAATAGAATACATCAAGTACCACTTAGGCCCTCTCTGTTCCAGGGCCCTATGGCTATTGCTACGCCCCTGATAGTGTCGTCTGCATATAGACTGATCTTTTCCTCTGACTGACCAGTACAAAAACCATGAATCGTGGGGTGTGCTCTAATACAACAGGACAGCGGCTCAAGGGCAAGGGTGTAAAACAAAGGGGAAAGCAGGCAGCCCTGCCAAGTGCCACGTCCTTACAGAAAGGACTCAGAAAGCAATCCATCGGTACCCACACGAGCCTTGGGAGAGTGGTAAAGAATCTACACCCATCTACAGAATGACTCCCCAAAACCAAACCTGGCAAGGACTGCCTGAAGATAGGGCCATTCTACCGTGTTGAAGGCTTTAGCCATATCTAAAGAGGCAATGACTGCTGCCCATATTGGAATGTCTCGCTTGCAAATTTATCATTAAGCGCCATATATTCATTGCTGTGTTCTTCTCGGGCATGAAGTCGGTCTGATCTGGAGGAATCAGTGAAAGGGTCACTGCATTAAGCCGATTAGCTAGAACTTTAGCAAGAATCTTAATGTCCCTTGTTAAAAAGGATATGGGGCGATACGAGTCGCATTGAAGGGGGTTCTTGCCTTTTTTTTGGGAGTAAAATAATAAGGGCTTCCAACATAGAGTCTGGTAGAGAGCCACTAGTGAAAGCCGCTTCCTAGGTCTGCAGTAGCAGAGGTATAATATTTTATATATTTCAATAGGTAGGCCATCTAAGCCTGGGGCTTTTATGTTAGGGAAGCTTGCTGTGGCTATAGTCAATTCATCTTGAGTAATGGGGGCATCCAGTTCAGTAACCTGGTCAGTCGACAAGCGAAGCAAGTCTCAGCAAGGAAAATCTCAGAGTCTGCGATGCTAGTGTCTGGCATATATATATATATATATAGAGAGATGTAGTATGTAAGAAATGTTTTATTAATAGTGTCACAGCCAGCGACAAGTGTACCGTTCAGGGTCATTTATTTGTGTAATCACAGGTGGAGATGTATAAGACTTGGCGAATCTTGCCAAAAGGAGTACCTGCCCTCTCTCCTTGCTCAAAAAAAGGCCTGTTTGTTAAAAAAAAATAAAAAAAGTTTACTTTTGGTAATTTTTTGGTAATTTCTTCCAACATAGCTTTATAGTGTTTTTATGCCATTTGCCAAGCAGTTCTAGTTTCGGGGGATGGTTGGGCCACGTATTGCATATTAGCCACTTCTACCTTCTGGATGAGGTCCTATTCCCTTTGCTTAGAATTGCAACCAGCCACAGCACTTGTCAGCTCCCCTATGAGAAAGGCTTTAAAGGTTTTCCAGGTCAGAGGTACATTTTCTTTGTCTACGGTCAAAGATGAACTTCTATATAGAAGAGGCAATTTGATCGTGAGTTTCTATCAAGTCTAGCCAAAAGGGATCCAGCTTCCAAAACTGGAAAGGGGGCTTCAAACCCCACTCCAAGGATACAGTAATAGGCCTATGATCAGCATTCCCACATCAGTCACACATTTTAGGGAGTCTGGTGTGGCAAAAAAGTGAGGTGCGAGGAGGTTTTAAAGGTGGAGGAGTAACAAGTATAGAGGCGGCCATTCGGGTTGAAGTGGCGGCATACATCTGTAAGGTATATTTCAGACATGAAGTTGGCAAAAGAGGTGCTCTTATCTTCTCTAGGAGGGACTTTATCAAGGCAGGGGTTACGTACTGCATTAACATCCCCCATCCACAGCGCTTGGCTACAAGGAAATTGCGACACTAAGCAGGGTGGCACTGTAAGGCGAGGGATAAAAAAAAAGTTCAGAAGCAATAGCATAATAAACCGTTCAATCTACAATGAAGCAAAATATACCAAATTGGTCCACCTTAACATTAAGGGCTTGAAATTGCAGTGATCTTCTAGTAAGGAGTGATACACCCCTGGAATATTGCAAAAACGTGGAGTGGTAAGACCGGCTCATCCATTCTTGCTTAAGTACCAGTGTTTTGCTTCCCAATATGTGTCCCCTGGAGCGCCATCACATCTGGTTAAGTCTATTAACGTAGTTCAATACTATGTGCCCCTTAGTAGGGTCATTCATGCCCCTCACATTCCAACTCAGAACACTCAATTTATGTGACTGCATTAGCTTCCAAGTATAACGTATGCTCAGGTTGTATTCTACTCCTAGTTGTACAGCTAGTTCCATACTAGTGCATTCCAGGCCCATTACATCTGAAAAGCTGCGAGAGTTGAGCAAACAACTAGCTGCAAGCAAACATTGAAGAAAAACAAAACAAAAAGTCTTAGCGCCCACATCCCACCCTGATGTATCCAAAAACAACACACACAAGCAATAGAACACAGCAGTACATGCATCCAGCTACATTTGAAATTGGTCAGCAGGTGCTCGTCAGCCAATCAGGATGCACTGTCATACACCCTTTATCTGCCATACCACATCTAGCAGCCATTAGCATTCAGGTGGGAGGCTTCAGTTAGACGCCATCGCAAGATTGCGTCGCTAGCAGGACCGCCCCGTGCAGGCATCCCTCCCACAGGGGTCCCTCCCTAACCGCTCACCTGTCCGCCATGTCCTAGAGCTGAAAGAAAACGTTTAAAAACACACGATTGGTTCACACGATGGCCAGGGGCCCCGGACCTCTCTCACTGGCCGGGGCCCCAAGGCCAACACGCGATACCTGGAGGGGAGTGCAGGTGGGCCTGGACCTCTCACACCCAGGCTCTGGACCTCTCACATCCAGAAAACCCACCAACACTGCCTCCATACTGAATGCTAAATTCAACACACACAAGCAATAGAACACAGCAGTACATGCATCCAGCTACATTTGAAATTGGTCAGCAGGTGCTCGTCAGCCAATCAGGATGCACTGTCATACACCCTTTACCTGCCATACCACATCTAGCAGCCATTAGCACTCAGGTGGGAGGCTTCAGTTGGACGCCATTGCAAGATTGCGTCGCTAGCAGGACCGCCCCGTGCAGGCATCCCTCCCACAGGGGTCCCTCCCTAACCGCTCACCTGTCCGCCATGTCCTAGAGCTGAAAGAAAACGTTTAAAAACACACGATTGGTTCACACGATGGCCAGGGGCCCCGGACCTCTCTCACTGGCCGGGGCCCCAAGGCCAACACGTGATACCTGGAGGGGAGTGCAGGTGGGCCTGGACCTCTCACATCCAGGACCGCCACGCACGCTAGCAGGACCGCCCCGTGCAGGCATCCCTCCCACAGGGGTCCTGTGTTGGCCTTGGGGCCCCGGACCTCTCTCACTGGCCGGGGCCCCAAGGCCATCGTGTGAACCAATCGTGTGTTTTTAAACGTTTTCTTTCAGCTCTAGGACATGGCGGACAGGTGAGCGGTTAGGGAGGGACTTATGTGGGAGGGATGCCTGCACGGGGCGGTCCTGTTAGCGTGCGGGGCGGTCCTGGATGTGAGAGGTCCAGAGCCTGGGTGTGAGAGGTCCAGGCCCGTGTGTTTTTAAGCGTAGCCAAAAACAAGGCAGATCCTTATACCCTAAACAGCGGTAAGGCTAACAAACAGCAGCTAGCCACTACAGCGGCTACAGCCACTGGGTTAACACCGTACAAGCACTGACAGAGCGTTAACTCTGAATACCCAGGTAAACGTACCCAAGGGATGCAGGTAAAGTACTTACTGGCAAATCCTTAGAGTGGGGGATGGCGGGTAAAACGGGAGATGAACGAAATCCACTCCTATTTCCCGGCCATCCTGCCCTGACTGAAGTAAAAGCAAAAGAGCTCACACTACCTAATATATAGAATACCCAACCATGCCCCAAACTGATACGCAACAGGTCGCATGTGGCATAAGCATGAAGTGACTGCAATTTATGGGTAAATATAGGCTCAGAATTAGAATAGCAAACCCAGAGAAAAGTTTAGGGAACAAAAAGGTGGATTACCTTTATAATCGTGCATTATAATAGCAGTTTAACAACAGCATATAGCAGAACTTATAGACATGTTAAGATGCATCAAGAAGAACTTATTTGATAAAACAGCACTCTCAACACTGCCATTTGAGCAAAAAACCATATCAGAATAGCGTTTATTCACCAAGTACGCCAAGTGGCGTACCCGGAATTACTTGTGCTATGCATGACAGTTGCAGCAGTACAGTGTGACAGACAATACTTAGACATTACATTACTTAGAACATTGCAATATAATACATTACATACAATACATTAGTACAATCAACTATAGACATGGAAAGCCTGCATTCAGGGAGCTGATGGCTAGGGATAGTGCAAGAGCATAGAACTCGGTTAGTGGTTCAATGACCAGGGACTAGTGGGGCACGATCAAAAGATCAGTGAATAGTTGACCAGGGACTAGGGTGTCACCGCCTAGCAGGAGGGGGGCTGGAGTTCAGTAGTCGGACAGCCTGCAGGAAGGAGTCTTTTTTCCTGTTGGTCTTGGGGGGATGGCTCTGTAACGACATCCAAATGGAAGGAGCTCACAGAATTGACTGCCTGGGTGGGAGGGGTCTTGCAAAATCCTAGAGGCCCTCATCCTCATTCTGGCAGAGTGGTGTAGGTCAAGAGATGGCGGGGTGAACCAATGATCCTCTTTAAGTACTTTAAAATGGTGCCGTAAGACAATTGCCTGGCACACAGGGCTCCGCCTTTTTTTCTCTTTTCTCCATCTTTCCCCATCACAGCATTTTCACCTCTCCATGGGATGGATCCTCCTGCTTTTAGGGATCCTGGGATGCAGTGCGGAGCATGCAGGACCCAGGGCACGCTGAGAATCAGATCAGCTGACCCCCTGCCATCTCTGGCCACCCACATGGAGGGATCTGCAAGACACAGATGACCAGTGGACAGCCCCAGCGGCACATGGGAAGAGAGGCAGGCTGCCGCCATCCACCGCCATCATCCTGGCGTGCAGCGTCAGACACCAGAACCGCTCTCTTCATCAACACGGCTGCACCACGTGGCAGCCAGGAGGCGCTGCTCACGTGTAGATGCTATTTCTGAGGCCCGGCCAGCTGGCATGTGGGTGAACCAGATGCCTTGTCCCCCAGACTGCCACCCACTGCCGATTTGGCCCCCCATGAGGCACTACCACCACTGCTGCATGACACCAGCTAATCGGGCTGCCAGTTGACGGCCACATGCTCTATCAGCTGGCCTGTGAGGAAACCAGGATGCCCTGTTTCACTGGCTCCGGTCTGCCTCTCTGCTGCCGACTGGGCCCACAGGCACCCTCAGAGCCCAACACTGCTGGTCATTTCAGTACAATCTCCTAGCCCTACACTCTAAACAGCCTTTATCAGACCACTGCTGTGTCCCCAGGGGAGCCAGTCCACCATCTCTCTGGCCCCTGGGAAAGCCAGCCCTTCTACCGCTAAACTGTCGGGGTCCTCTTGCTGCTGGACCCTGCTCCACCATTCTGGCCCCTGCTGCTGGACCCTGCTCCACTGTCAGAATTCTTGCGGTTTATTTATGCATGAAAAGCTGTCATATGTATATGCAAAATGTCACTGTAAACTGCAAAGTTGGGGTACTTCTTTAAAATATTGCTCTGGGACGTTTCAGCATATTCCAGCCAGTGAAACTCATAAGATTATTTTAGTTACAGAAGCTAAAACATTTTTTGTTATGTTACAAACATCTTTCAAATGTCAAGGCTGTAGATAAGCGTTTTGTGTGAATACTAAAAGAAAGAAGTTTAAAGCCTCATCTACACAGGTAGATGAGGCGGCGATCCGGCGGCTCGATTAGCCGCCGGATTGCCTCTTCCGCGTCCCCGCTCGCCGCGCATGCGCCGGATTCGATTACCCGCTCGTCCCCGCCGGCACCGCTAATCTTCCGCTCGATTCCCTGCCATTGTCCCCTTGCGGGGAGCAAGCAGGGAATTGGCGGTGGGGAGATCCGTCCTATCGGATCTTATCAATCGAGCTGCATCAGCGGCTCGATTGATAAGGAGCATCGCCGCCGCATCTACCCATGTAGATGCGGCTTAAAAGGCACATTACTGCAGCAATCGTATATGTATATTTGCTCAGTTATTACATATAAATATTAATCAATACAGTCCTTCTAAAGAAAGATGTAATTATTGTTAAACCCTATAATTACATATAATAGAATGTATTACTTTGAATTACATTTAAACGCTGGATTCTGCCAGTGATAGTTTGAGACAATAAAACTTTCATAAGATTGTTTTAATTTTTAAACTAGAAGATTGTTTATATGTTCTTTTCACTTGAAGGACGTCTCAGCTAGCTGAACACTGATAGCTGATAACACATGCTATGTTTTGGGAACAGACCTCAAAACATAAAACAAAAATAAGGGGTTTTCTCAATTATTTAAAAATGATTAACCACATAAGGACCGCCTTCAGCCGATGGGTGGCGGCAAAGGCTGGGCCTAAACGACCACTGTCAGCCCATCAGCGGTGGCTCCTTATGTGCTAGCTGGCCGGGGATCGCGCGTCCACCGGCAATAGGCTCCGCCCACCCATAATGTCAACCCGCCAGCCGTTCTGTACCGCCGGCGGGTTGTTAACTGCTCGATCGCCGCTTTCTATGCGTATAATACGCTTTGTAATGTATACAAAGCATATTATACAGTCTGCCTCCTGCCCTGGTGGTCCCAGTGATCGAGGGACCACCAGGGCAGGCTGCAGCCCTCCCTGTCTGCACACAAGCACACTGATCTGCCCCCCCTGCCCTCTGATCGCCCACAGCACCCCTCAGACCCCCTTGCCCACCCCCCAGACCCCTGTTTGCACCCAATCACCCCCCTAATCACCCATCAATCACTCCCTGTCACTATCTGTCAACGCTATTTTATAGATTAGGTTCTAAACTGCCCCCTGGGGGCTCCTGATCACCTCCCCCCCACACCCTCAGATTGCCCTCAGACCCCCCCCCCCCCCCCACGTGACTGTATACATCTATTCTCCCCTGTACAATCACCCACTGATCAATCACCCATCAATCACCCCCTGTCACCACCTGTCACTGCAACCCATCAGATCAGTCCTAACCTGCCCCTTGCGGGCATCTGATCACCCGCCCGCACCCTCAGATCGCCCGCAGACCCACCCTCAGATAACCTCCAAAGTGCATTGTTTACATCTGTTCTTCCCTCTAATCACCCACTGATCACCAATCAATCACCCATCAATCACCCCCTGTCACCACCTGCCACTGCTACCCATCAGATCAAAGCCTAATATGCCCCTTGGGCACCCAATCACCCGCCCACACCCTCAGAACGCCCTCAGACCCCCCCCCGTGTACTGTATACATCCATTCTCACCTGTAATCACCCACTGATCACCTGTCAATCACCCCCTGTCACCACCTTTCACTGCCACCCATCAGATCAGACCCTAACCTACCTCTTACGGCATCTGATCACCCACCCACACCATCAGATCACCTGCAGACCCACCCTCAGATCACCTCCAAAGTGCATTGTTTACATCTGAACTCACCTCACTGCACATAGCTGCCTTTTGTATTCAGTGAACTCACCTCACTGCATATATAACTACCTTTGGGTTGAGTGAACTCACCTCACTGCACATAGCTACCTTTTGTGTTCAGTGAACTCACCTCACTGCATATATAACTACCTTTGGGTTGAGTGAACTCACCTCACTGCATATCTACCTTTTCTGTTGAGTGAACTCACCTCACTGCATATATAACTACCTTTGTGTTGAGTGAACTCAGCTGACTGCATCTAACTACCTGTTGTGTTCAGTGAACTCAGCTGACTGCATCTAACTACCTGTTGTGTTCAGTGAACTCACCTCACTGCATATATAACTACCTTTGGGTTGAGTGAACTCACCTCACTGCACATAGCTACCTTTTGT
This sequence comes from Hyperolius riggenbachi, assembly GCF_040937935.1. NCBI lineage: Eukaryota > Metazoa > Chordata > Amphibia > Anura > Hyperoliidae > Hyperolius > Hyperolius riggenbachi. The sequence goes on along the minus strand of NC_090646.1, from coordinate 300,712,329 downwards.
GTTCAGTGAACTCACCTCACTGCATATATAACTACCTTTGGGTTGAGTGAACTCACTTCACTGCACATAGCTACCTTTTGTGTTCAGTGAACTCACCTCACTGCATATATAACTACCTTTGGGTTGAGTGAACTCACCTCACTGCACATGGCTACCTTTTGTGTTCAGTGAACTCACCTCACTGCATATATAACTACCTTTGGGTTGAGTGAACTCACCTCACTGCATATCCACCTTTTCTGTTGAGTGAACTCACCTCACTGCATATATAACTACTTTTGTGTTGAGTGAACTCAGCTGACGGCATCTAACTACCTGTTGTGTTCAGTGAAATCACCTCACTGCATATATAACTACCTTTGGGTTGAGTGAACTCACCTCACTGCACATGGCTACCTTTTGTGTTCAGTGAACTCACCTCACTGCATATATAACTACCTTTGGGTTGAGTGAACTCACCTCACTGCATATCCACCTTTTCTGTTGAGTGAACTCACCTCACTGCATATATAACTACTTTTGTGTTGAGTGAACTCAGCTGACGGCATCTAACTACCTGTTGTGTTCAGTGAACTCACCTCACTGCATATATAACTACCTTTGGGTTGAGTGAACTCACCTCACTGCATATCTACCTTTTCTGTTGAGTAAACTCACCTCACTGCATATAACTACCTTTGTGTTGAGTGAACTCAGCTGACTGCATCTAACTACCTGTTGTTTTCAGTGAACTCACCTCACTGCATATCTACCTTTTCTGTTGAGTGGACTCACCTCATTGCATATACCTAGCTTCACCCCGAGATGGACAAAATGGACAAAACAGGTAGAGGAAGAGGAAGGCCACCTGGCACAGGCAGGTCTGTGCGAGGTGGTGTTGCTGTGATTTCGTGCGGACCTGGCCCAAAGTACAGTGCTCAGAAGAAGGCACGTGCCATCACTTCCCAAAATTGTGAGGACGTGCTTGAGTATTTAACACAGAACACCTCATCTCCCGCAGCCACCAGCGCTACAACAAGCACCACATCCGCTGCATTTGACACTTCGCAGGAGTTATTTGGTGGTGGTGGTGGTAAAATCACTGATTCACAGCCACTACTGCAACAACAAGAAGAAGGCGCAGGTACACCACCTCATACGTCTGAGTTAGGTGGAGATAGTATGGACGTAATGTGTGAGGAGGGGCATGATGAACCACCTGAAGTTGGTGCAGTTGTGGAGTTGTCTGAGGAAAGCGAAGCTGGGCAGGAGGATTATGATGACGATTATACGATGTCACGTATGTTCCCAATAGAGGAAATGAACGGGGACAGTTCAGAGGGGGAGCCAGAGAGGAGTAGGAGGAGATGACTCCATGATAGAAGCAGAGGGAGCTCATCCTCAGAAACAGCTGGGCGCAGTGTCCGGCGCCATGTATCGCCAGCTATAGCCAGCCAACATGCCCTTCAAGGTCAGCTGTTGATGCCACCGTAGTGCCATCACCCCAGGGGGGCTCAGCGGTTTGGAAATATTTTACGGTGTGTGCCTCAGATAGGAACAAAGCCATCTGTTCTCTCTGCCTCCAAAAATTGAGCCGTGGAAAGGCCAACACTCACGTAGGGACAAGTGCCTTACGAAGGCACCTGGAGAAAAGGCACAAACAGCTATGGGAAGAACACCTGAGGAAAAGCAGCACCCCTCAAAAGACAAGCCACCCTCCTTCTCCTCTTCCTCCTTCAGGTGCATCGTCTTCATCCGCTTTCTCCCTTGAACTTTCACAGCCACCCTCCTTCACACCGCCTCTGCCCTTGAGCGGTTCCTGCTCCTCTGCCCACAGCAGTAGCCAGGTGTCCGTGAAGGAAGTCTTTGAGCGGAAGAAGCCAATTTCAGCCAGTCACCCTCTTGCCCGGCGTCTGACAGCTGGTGTGGCGGAACTATTAGCTCGCCAGCTATTACCATACAAGCTGGTGGAGTCAGAGGCTTTCCGTAAATTTGTGGCCATTAGGACACCGCAGTGGAAGATACCACGCCGCACTTATTTTTCACGAAAGGCCATACCCAAACTGTACCGTGCAGTTCAGAGGCAAGTGGTGTCATCTATTGCGAAGAGCGTTGGGTCAAGGGTCCACCTGACCACGGATGCCTGGTCTGCCAAGCACGGGCAGGGCCGCTACATTAATTACGTACACAGCCCATTGGGTCAACCTGGTGACCGATGGCAGCAAGCAGGGAGTACGTGGCTGCGCAGCGGACTGACTTGTCACACCTCCACGGCTTGCAGGTAGGCCTCCTGCCACCTCATCTCCTCCTCCAGCTACATCCTCTTCGCTGTCAACCTCCTCCTCCTCCTTGGCTGAGTGTCAGTTGAACTCTAGCGGTGCTGCCATCTCCTCTTCCTCTCCAGCTACACAGCCCCATCTCCCCAGAGCCTACGCTGCATGCCAGGTACGACGGTGTCACGCAATTTTAGACATGTCTTGCCTCAAAGCGGAGAGTCACACTGGAGAAGCTCTCCTGGCTGCTCTTAACAAACAGGTGGAGCAATGGCTGACCAGCTGGAGATCGGCAACGTGGTGTGTGACAACGGCAGCAATCTCCTTTCCGCTTTGAATTTAGGAAAGCTGACACATGTACCCTGCATGGCACATGTGCTGAATCTGGTCGTGCAAAGATTTGTCTCAAAGTACCCAGGCTTAGAGGACGTCCTGAAGCAGACCAGGAAGTTGTGTGGGCATTTCAGGCGGTCTTATACGGCCATGGCACGCTTTGCGGACATTCAGCGGAAAAACAACTTGCCAGTGAGACACTTGATATGCGATAGCCCAACTCGCTGGAATTCCACCCTGCTGATGTTCTCTCGCCTGCTAGACCAGGAGAAAGCCGTCACCCAGTACCTGTACAACTACAGTAGAAGGACACAATCTGGGAAGATGGGGTGTTGTGGCCCAACAACTGGACACTGATGCGAAATGCATGCAGGACCATGTGGCCGTTTGAGGAGGTGACCAACCTGGTGAGTCGCGCTGAAGGCACCATCAGCGACTTGATCCCCTACGCTTACTTCCTGGAGCGTGCCGTGCGTAGAGTGGTGGATGAAGCTATGGAGGAGCGGGAACAGGAACAGCTACGGCAGGAGGATTCGTGGGAGCGATTTACATCCGAACCACATGTTTCCTCGACACCTGCGACACCACAGAGGGAGGAGGAGGAGGAAGAAGAGGAGTCCGACTCGGATGACGATTGTGAGGAAGGTGTTTCTGTGGAGGAGGAAGAAGCGGCGGCAGAAGAACAACCGCAGCAGCCATCACAGGGGGCTTCTGCTGCTCCACGTTCCCGTGGTATTGTTCGTGGCTGGGGGGAGGAAGAGGAGTTGCGTGACGTCACTGTGGAAGAGCAAGAGGAGATGGAGAGTACGTCTGGATCCGACTCTGTGCAGATGGCCTCTTTCATGTTGTCCAGCCTGTTGAGGGACCCCCGTATCAAAAAACTCAAGGGGAATGACCTGTACTGGGTGGCCACGCTACTAGACCCTCGGTACAGGCACAAAGTGGCAGACCTGTTACCAACTCAACACAAGGTGGAAAGGATGCAGCACTTGCAGAACAAGCTGTCAATGATGCTTTACAATGCATTTAAGGGTGATGTGACAGTACAACGCAATAGAGGTACCACTGGCAGTAATCCTCCTCCTCCTCCCCAGTCCACGCAGGCAAGGACAGGACGCTCCATGCGGACATTCTTTAGTCCAACGCCTCGCAGTAGCCCTTCGGGATCCACCCTCCACCAACGCCTGGACCGGCAGGTAGCCGACTACCTGGCCTTAACTGTGGATGTACACACTGCGAGCAGCGAGGATGAACCCTTGCTCTACTGGTTGCGCATGCTTGACCTGTGGCCAGAGCTGTCCCAATTTGCCATACAACTTCTCTCTTGCCCTGCCGCAAGCGTCCTGTCAGAAAGGACCTTCAGTGCAGCTGGAGGCATTGTCACTGAGAAGAGAAGTCGCCTAAGTCATGACAGTGTTCAGTACCTGACCTTTATCAAAATGAATGAGGCATGGATCCCTGAGGGCTATTGCACGACCGAAGACTAAGTCAGTCCCCACACACAGCATCTCTGCCTGCAGGCCGCTTTGACTGCCTTCTCCGCCACCACCACCAGGGTCCAGGACTCTAGGCGGATTCCAGAATTTTTAAGGCCGCTGCTAGCAGCGGCCGCTATACTATTTCTGGGGCATGCACATGCCTGCCTAATTTTTCTGGCATGTACATGTGCCCATCCCCCTTCATGATCATTACCTTGCCGCGGTGAAGGGGCTTGCGTATCAAAATGAAGCAATGACCGCCGGCTATATGAGTGTCTCGGGTAGGGGGTGGCACACCAAAGATAATAAGGTCGTTGTTTCATTGTGGTCAGACCAAATTTGATCAGCTGGACAGTCACTGTTCTGTCATTCAGCTACATCAGCCGGGCGACCATATGGGCTGAAAAGCCACCATCACCTGCACTCTCGTCATGGTGCGCACCAGTCCAGCACGGCCGTCACTACACAAACGGCTGTTTGCAGTCACTGCATACCTTTCACTGCATCTGTGACTGCACATTATACCTGGCAGTCAGTGCATAACTTGCACTTGAATGGATGGCAGACTTGCCCTCCATAACGGATTCCCGTTAAAGGATTTAGGCTGGTTTCACAGTGGGACGTTACAGGCGCACGTTAGAGCAGCCTGTAACGCAGCCCACCGCACAGTAATGAAAAATCAATGGGGCTGTTCACAGTGCCCACGTTGCGTTACATTGTAACGCTGCGTCACAAGACAACGTACTGCATGCAGTACTTTAGACGCGGCTGAGCCGCGTTAGACTGCTTACACATGCTTAGTAATCTTGTGGAGGAGCGGAGAGTGGCCAGGCACATGGCTAATTAATATGCACTGCACGTTGTGACGTGCAGTGATTACTTCCTGGAGCGGCCGCTCTGTGCGGCGATTGGCCGGCGGGACCACGTGATGCCGCATGCGCACAAGAGTACGCATCACGGCATCACTGACGCCAGAGTGAGCTGCACAACGCGGCTCACTCTGACGTCCAGATCCAGCACCACCAGGCGTTCCGTTAGGGGGACGTTATGCGACCTTAACGCCCCCTCTAACGCAACGTCCTGGTGTGAAATTAGCCTTAAAGTTGATTCATTACAATTAGGGCCTCAAAAGGTCCTCCTGAGTCCTGTATTGCTATTTTTTGTCACTACCTCGGGGCGGGCATGCCTGCCTGCTGCCCTCCTTGCCTGGATGTGTGGTGGTAGACGTTGCTCAGGCTCCTACTCCGGAACGCAATACAACCATCTACAGTTTCAAACAATTTAAAAATGCAACCATCTACAGTTTCAAACAATTTAAAAATACAACCATCTACAGTTTCAAACAATTTAAAAATACAACCATCTACAGTTTCAAACAATTTAAAAATACAACCATCTACATTTTAAAACAATTGAAAAATACAACTATCTACAGTTTAACCTCCTGGGCGATAATCCCGAGCTGAGCTTGGGGTATATCGCGCAGGAGGATTTCTCATGCCCTGGTTTGCCGATTTGCATAATTTTTTTTTGTTACACGCAGCTAGCTCTTTGCTAGCTGCATGTAACTTCCGATCGCCGCCGATCCGCCGCTACCCGCCATGCCGCGCAGCCCCCCCCGACCCCTTGCGCAGCCTGGCCAATCAGTGCCAGGCAGCGCTGAGGGGTGGATCGAGACTCCCTCTGACGTCACGACGTCCATGACGTCGGTGACGTCATCCCGCTCCGTCGCCATGGCGACCGGGGAAGCCCAGCAGGAAATCCCGTTCTGAACTCCGGAACGCAATACAACCATCTACAGTTTCAAACAATTGAAAAATACAACCATCTACAGTTTCAAACAATTTAAAAAAAATGGCAAAAAACTTACCCTCCGTAAAACATTCTTGGCAAATGCTTTCGACTTGGTTTGTCTTCCGCTGGGTCAAGGGTCCATCTGACCACAGATGCCTGGTCTGCAAAGCACGGTCAGGGCAGCTACAGCATGGGTCTCAGTAGGCTCCCACTACGGGCCGGAATCCAACCTTCATTCCCCGCCCATTACCCGTGGTGACAATGACTTGCCCTCCATAACGGATTCCCGTTAAAGGATTTAAAGTTGATTAATTACAATTAGGGCCTCAAAAGGTCCTCCGGAGTCCTGTATTGTTATTTTTGGTCACTACCTGGGGGCGGGCGTGCATGCCTGCCTGCTGCCCCCCTTGGGTGTGTAGTGGTAGCCATTGCTCAGGCTCCACACCGCATTCCATCCCTCATTCCCCGCCAATTACCCGGGGTCACAAATGGCAGACTTGCCCGCCTCCATATGATTCTCGTGAAAGGAATGTGGTGTCATCTTTGCCCGCCATAACTGGTTCTCGTTAAAGGATTTAAAGTACATTTATTTCAAATACAGCAAGCCCTTGATAGTCCTCCTGTATTGTTATTTTTGGTCACTACCTCGGGGCGGCCGTGCATGCCTGCCTGCTGCCCTCCTTGGATGTGTAGTGGTAGACGTTGCTCAGGCTCCACACCGGATTCAAACCCTCATTCCCCGGCCATTACCCGGGGTCACAATGCCAGACTTGCCCGCCTCCATAGGATTCTCATTGTAGCGGTACTGAACAAGTACACAGCAAGTAGAAAATGTAATTTAAAAACAAAACGTAAGCTTTTTAACAATGCCATGGAAAGTTGAGAAGGCAGTCACACATTACCTGACATCACTGAGTGAGGAAGAGCAATCTCGCCATGTTGCGCAGTAGTCCAGCATGGCCGTCACTACACAAACAGCTGGTAACTTGCAGTGCGTTACACAGTTAGTTTGGTGCCTCAGTGTGAAGCAGTACTCTAATTACACTACCTGATTGATGTATACACATGCAAGATGTTTTAAAGCACGTTAGGCCTGCAATTTAGCATTCAATGTGATTTCTGCCCTTAAAACGCTGTTTTGCGTCACATCCAGATTTTTCTCCGGGACTTTTGGCGTGTATCCCACTCCGCCATGCCCCCCTCCAGGTGTTAGACCCCTTGAAACATCTTTTCCATCACTTTTGTGGGCAGCATAATTTTTTCTATTTTTCAAAGTTTGCCTCCCCAATGAAGTCTATTGCGGTTCGCGAACTTTTTCGCAAACCGAACCTTCCGCGGAAGTTCGCGAACCTAAAATCGGAGGTTCGGCCCATTACTATTCATAATCTTGACTGATGGGTTAGAGATGGACCCCAATAAGCTATCCGCCATTTTGGAGTGGCCTCGTCCTGTCGGATTAAAAGCCCTTCAACGCTTCTTGGGGTTTGCCAATTACTATAGACGGTTCATCAAGGGGTTCTCTTCAATAGTTGTCCCTCTCATGAATCTTACCAAGAAGGGAATGGACACCCACAATTGGTCATCAGAGGCTCTGACTGCATTTGCCTCACTCAAACAACGGTTTTGTTCGGCTCCCATCTTGAAACGGGTATAGGTGTCCCTTCCTTTTTTGGTAGAGGTGGATGCTTCAGAGATTGGGGTGGGAGCTGTGCTTTCCCAGCGCTCTGGCTTACAGGGCAAATTACATCCATGCGCTTACTTTTCCAGGAAGTTCTCTCCAGCGGAGAGAAACTATAATATAGAGAATCGGGAGTTATTGGCTATCAAACTTGCATTTGAGGAGTGGCGCCACTGGCTTGAGGGGGCTCAGCACACTGTCACAGTTTTTACGGACCACAAAAATTTACAGTATATTGAAGGTGCTAAGCGGCTTACACCCAGACAGTCCCGGTAGTCCCTATTTTTTACTCGGTTTGACTTCATTATTACGTTTAGACCAGGCAGTAAGAATATTAAAGCAGATGCTCTCTCGAGATGCTTTGAGCCAAAATCTGTGCAATCCCTTACCCCTGTTGGCATCATCCCTTACAGTCTAGTTGTTGCAACCTTGGGACTTCAGGATGATCAAGTTGCCAGCACAGGGGTCCCTTTCATGCATGGTAAAGAACAGGAGGTGGGCTGGGAAGTAACTCCAGCAGACAGAGTTTGGGCTCTTCCAATCAGGTCCAGGAAAAAGAGGTCCTTCTGGCAGGAATATTCCCCTCCCTCCCGCCCTATGGTGGTTGGGGTAAACAGAACGATAGGAGAAACTCAGGAAGCGTGTCCGGAGTCCACGCCTAGAAGAGGGGGGGGGGTACTGTAAGAAACAGCGGGAACAGCGCCGCAGCGGAGAGCGGCAGAGTCGCCGCTTCCGCGTCCCAGCTAGCTCCTACTGTCAGTGTGCCCTGTACAGGTCCTTCAGCCGCACGTAGAGTGCGGGCTGTGCGCGCGCGCACCCAGCGGCAGGACCTTTATGCTTCAAGGAGGGGAGTCAGCTGATCCTTCGGTCAGCTGACTCTGGCAGCCCTTTCTATTGGTTGATGCTATGGGCGGCTCTGCTGAGTTATCCTCGGCATATATAGAGCCCCGCTGCCAGTTCTTCCTAGTCTGTTGTCGTGAATACTTGCGTGTGAGCGCGCAGACCTTAGGTAGTTCCCTGGTGTTGATGCTACGGATTTCACACCAAGCTTAGGAATTTGCAGTCTTGTTATTGTTATTTTGTTAGACTAGTTCCGGGGTGTTGATGCCAAGGATTTCACACCCAGGCTAGGATATTGTTATTGTATTGATCTCCTGTGTACGACTCTGGCTAGCACTCTGACTTTGAATCTGTTTTCTGATCCTGCCCATCTGTCTACCTGTTGCTGAACCTCTGCCTGATTACCGATTACTCTGTTGTCTCACGATTCTATACCAATATGTACCTTCCTGTTGCTGAACCTCTGCCTGATAACTGATTACTCTCTTGTCTCACGATTTTGAATAATACTTACCTCTCTGTTGCCGAACCTTGCCTGCCTGACCATTCTACTCACTAGTGGGCCCTCGCCACTGGTGAGGTACTAGTTACACCAGCTCCTCTGGCGGAACAGTTCTGTTAAGCTGTAGTGCAGCCCCATTTACCTGCTCTTATAGGGTATCTGTCATTGTAGTATTATTGTATCTCCTAGGCTACAGTACTATCTGAGTTACCCGTGTGATGTATGATATATAATAACTGTATTTTTTGTTTAATGTATTTTGTTCCTGCTTTGTTTGTTTGCTGTGATTGTGTTACTGGAGTCGGGTGGGGGATATACTATTGTTCTGTTGTGTGTTAGCAGACTGGCCTTGTCCTTATCACTTGATTACATTTGAGGTGTATTTGTTGACCATCCTAATTTATTGTCTGGTAGAGAGAGAGAAACAGTCAGTTTGGTGTGAGACAGCTGGGTGAAAGCTGTATGCTACTCTGCGGATGTAACTTTGCTTACAAATGCTTCAAAATATAGTGTTCATCATCGGATTCCATGTCTGCTCCCTGTTTATGGACAATCCTCATGTCATATCATGACATATTGGTGAGCAGTGCTGGGACAGAGCAGACTTTGGAAGCATCCAGGACAGCATCTTGTGTAGAGCCCAGGCCCACCACTCCAGAGAGGAGTTCTGCCACTTCAGCTGTTACAAAGAACAAGGTGAGGAAGTCCTGTTTTGGCTGTGGGTCGACTGAGCACCTGGTAGCAGCATGCCCACATGTCATCAGAGACAATTGAACTGCTCAGTTTCCTCAGCCCACTGATGGTAGAAATGTGGCAACTAACTCCTCAGGCATTTCCCAAATCTTAAGAACAGTAGCGGAAAAAGACAATGGCCTCAATTCACTAAACTTAACTCCTGTCTTTTAATAACTCTTCTGAGCTGTTTTACAGTTATCACCATGGTGATATAATTGTAATAACTGTAAAACAGCTCAGAAGAGTTATTAAAGACAGGAGTTAAGCTTAGTGAATTGAGGCCAATGCCAGAGGGATTAATTATGTTCGTCTGTCAAATAATATCTTGACCAGTGGCTCATCTGACTGTGCCCAGTCCCACGGAGCTTGCAGGACAAATTCCAAGGTGTACATTGGACACTTGGGAAGCCAAATCAGCAAGTGGGAGTTGAGGCAAGTGTTTTGCCACTATGGACCTGTGCGCCATATTTGGGTCTCCAGGAGTCCACCTGGATTTGGCGTTGTGGGGTTTGAGAATCCAGAAGATGCAGCAAGGGCTGTATTCGAATTGAATGGACAAATTGTATGTGGACATCGAGTCAAAGTTGAACTGGCATATACAAAAACGAGAACAATTAATTATGAACTCCCACCTAGGTTGAGAAGGAGCAGGTGGACAGATTTGCCACGTGCCTGTACCTCAGTCTCACCCAACTAATGGGTTCACCTGGGGGTCCAGGAATGTAAGGGGGGAGGAATGTGATGTATGATATGTAATAACTGTATTTTTTGTTTAATGTATTTTATTCCTGCTTTGTTTGTTTGCTGTGTTTGTGTTACTGGAGTCGGGTGGGGGATATACTATTGTTCTGTTGTGTGTTAGCAGACTGGCCTTGTCCTTATCACTTGATTACATTTGAGGTGTGTTTGTTGACCATCCTAATTTATTGTCTGGTAGAGAGAGAGAAACAGTCAGTTTGGTGTGAGACAGCTGGGTGAAAGCTGTATGCTACTCTGCGGATGTAACTTTGCTTACAAATGCTTCAGAATATAGTGTTCATCATCGGATTCTATGTCTGCTCCCTGTTTATGGACAATCCTCATGTCATATCATGACAACCCGCTCCCCGGGAGATTCAGCCTCTTCGTTATTGTACTCTCCAGCCTGCTGGAGTTTGAACGCTAGTGCACGCATTGTGTACTGATAGTACCTCACCAGCCCCTCTGGTGAGGTCTCATCAAACTATTAAAAGTTACTGTTGCACCCAATCACTTACACTTTGCTAGGTGTCCAGAGGTTAGTCATACTTGTATTATTGGTGATTCTGCAGATCATTAATAATCAGGTAAACGTCTGTATTGTTGGTTGTCACGGACGGTTGCGGGGCCGCAGACGCGTCCTGGAACCGCCTGTGAAGAAAAAGCGATCGCACTCGATTCTCTGCATCGATTGCGCTTCAGATCGATAGAATCTGGATTGATGGTGTAGGAGCACCAGCTTAACTGCAGGATGGCTCTTTTGATATGCTAATGAGCCTGGGCCAGGCCTGTGTCCTGGAGGATGTTTGTTCTCAATTACCTCCATTTGGTGAGCCTTTCGTAACAGGGAGAGCAAGGAAACTAATCCCAGCAGGGGGCTATTCAAAACCTGCTTCCACTCCAGACTAAACGGCACTGAACACGGGCCATAAGAAAGCATGGGTGGTAGGATTTCCTGTCGGTATACGAAAACCGTATATCACACAGCTATGATATTCATATAGTCTTATTCAGTAAAATCTGGCCATCGTGTTGATATGAAATTCATTGTGATGGCACATCCGGTTATTGAGATATGAATCTTCTCAGAAACCTGATCCGTTGCACTAGCCATGTCTGATATCATACTAATCGGTAGGTTCTGGGGATCGATAATATGTAATTATTATTTGTGTGATGGCCGCGTAGGTCGGCCTAGGGAACATGTCAGAATTATGGGGTTGCTGAAAGCCCCTGCCCAGATGTGATTACCATATACCGGCCTGGGGGCCGACTCTGGAAGCCCGCCTCTGAACTCAGCTCCATTAAAAGTGAATGAGCTGCCCGGGCAATTCAGTCCTCCAATTCCATCTATATGAGAACATTCTGCTGCCAGCCAGAGGACACATGGCTGGCGGCCATCTTGCTGAACTTTGAATTGAGCTCTGAAACAAAGGGCACATGGCTAGCGGCCATCTTGTCGGAGCTGAACAAAGGGCATCCTCCATTTTGTTTGGATTTTAAATCTTGCCGAACTTTGAATTTATCTCTGGAACAAAGAACTTTGCGAACTTGAAACCAAGGACTTGATGATTTTCCCACAAAAGGACATATTTCCACAAACCCTAAGTATTTTCTCCCTTTTTATTTCATACTGGCTATTACTGTTTTAATAATTGTTGATTTTAATAATTGTCTGTATATATTAATTATTTATATTGCTTTCAATAAACCGACGCTATCGTTAGTTGTTGTTCTAGCTACCCTATTATTCAGCACGCACAGAACTGATCCCGGGTCTCTGAAGAGACGCTACTATTGTTTGTTGTTGGCTAGACAGAATACAGCGTGTTTAACCGTTTTTATTCGCAGGACTAGTCAGTCAGCGGGCTCCTCAGGCCCATGGTAACCGAGGTGGTGGCAGTTATACCCTGAATTATTGTGTATTTTGTAATTACCGTACCTCACAGGCTCCCTTCTGGTTTGTCTGCGGCTAATTCCCAACGGTTCCTGCGCATTGACTGCGACCAGAGTTCGCACGATCCGTGCGCTGGCACCGTTTAGAAGGCCATTTGCGGTCTGACCACTAGGGCCTCCTGTGACATTGATGATACTGCAGATCATCAATAATCAGATACTCTCTGTGTGCTGACACCAACCGTTACATCTACGCACCCAATACATCACATGCCCATGTTCTCTGCTGCCATGTCCAGGTCACAATTTCAGAACATCCTGCGCTTCCTGCACTTCAGTGCCAATACAATCTGTCATCTAAGAGGCCACCCTGCTTATGACCGGTTCCACAAAATTCGACCCCTCATAGACCACCTGTCATCAAAATTTGCAGATGCTTATATCCCTGAACAGTCATTTTGAGGCATTTGGTTTCTAGACTACTCCTCACGGTTTAGGGCCCCTAAAATGCCAGGGCAGTATAGGAGCCCCACAAGTGACCCCATTTTAGAAAGAAGACACCCCAAGGTATTCTGTTAGTTGTATGGTGAGTTCATAGAAGATTTTATTTTTTTGTCACAAGTTAGTGGAAAATGACACTTTGTGAAAAAAAACAATAAAAATCAATTTCCGCTAACTTGTGACAAAAAATAAAATCTTCTATGAACTCACCATACTCCTAACGGAATACCTTGGGGTGTCTTCTTTCTAAAATGGGGTCACTTGTGGTGTTCCTATACTGCCCTGGCATTTTAGGGGCCCTAAAGCGTGAGGAGTAGTCTAGAAACCAAATGCCTCAAAATGACCTGTGAAATCCTAAAGGTACTCATTGGACTTTGGGCCCCTTAGCACACCTAGGCTGCAAAAAAGTGTCACACATGTGGTATCGCCGTACTCAGGAGAAGTAGTATAATGTGTTTTGGGGTGTATTTTTACACATACCCATGCTGGGTGGGAGAAATATCTCTGTAAAAAAAATCAAAAAATTGTCATTTACAGAGATATTTCTCCCACCCAGCATGGGTATATGTAAAAATACACCACAAAACACATTATACTACTTCTCCTCAGTACGGCGATACCACATGTGTGACACTTTTTTGCAGCCTAGGTGCGCTAAGGGGCCCAACGTCATATGAGTACCTTTAAGATTTTACAGGTCATTTTGAGACATTTGATTTTAAGACTATTCCTCACGGTTTAGGGCCCCTAAAATGCCAGGACAGTATAGGAACCCCACAAATCACCCCATTTTAGAAAGAAGACACCCCAAGGTATTCCGTTAGGAGTATGGTGAGTTCATAGAAGATTTTATTTTTTGTCACAAGTTAGCGGAAAATGACACTTTGTGGAAAAACAAAACAGTAAAAATCTATTTCCGCTAACTTGTGACAAAAAATAAAATCTTCTATGAACTCACCATACTCCTAACGGAATACCTTGGGGTGTCTTCTTTCTAAAATGGGGTCATTTGTGGGGTTCCTTTACTGCCCTGGCATTTTAGGGGCCCTAAGGCGTGAGGAGTAGTCTAGAAACCAAATGCCTCAAAATGACCTGTGAAATCCTAAAGGTACTCATAGGACGTTGGGCCCCTTAGCGCACCTAGGCTGCAAAAAAGTGTTACACATGTGGTATCGCCGTACTCAGGTGAAGTAGTATAATGTGTTTTGGGGTGTATTTTTACACATGCCCATGCTGGGTGGGAGAAATCTCTCTGTAAATGGACAATTAAAAAAATCTCATTTACAGAGATATTTCTCCCACCCAGCATGGGTATGTGTAAAAATACACCCCAAAACACATTATACTACTTCTTCTGAGTACGGCGATACCACATGTGTGACCCCTTTTTGCAGCCTAGGTGCGCTAAGGAGCCCAGCGTCCTATGAGCACCTTTAGGCTTTAAGGGGTGCTTACAATTTAGCACACCCCAAAATGCCAGGACAGTAAACACACCCCACAAATGACCCCATTTTGGAAAGTAGACACCCCAAAGTATTCAGAGAGGGGCATGGCGAGTCCGTGGCAGATTTCTTTTTTGCTTGTCACAAGTTAGCAGAAATGGAAAAAAAAATTTTTGTTTTATTTTTGTTTCAAAGTGTCATTTTACGCTAACTTGTGACAAAAAATAAAATCTTCTATGAACTCACCATGTCTATTAGTGAATACTTTTGAATGTCTTCTTTCCAAAATGGGGTCATTTGGGGGGTATTTATACTATCCTGGAATTTTAGCACCTCATGAAACCTGACAAGTGTTCAGAAAAGTCAGAGATGCTTCAAAATGGGAAAATTCACTTTTGGCACCATAGTTCGTAAACACTATAACTTTTACCCAAACCACTAAATATAAACTTATTGGATTTTTTTTTTTATCAAAGACATGTAGCACAACAAATTTGGACAAAAATGTATATAGAAATTTTACTTTATTTGAAAAATGTCAGCACAGAAAGTTAAAAAAAATCATTTTTTTTGACAAAATTCATGTCTTTTTTGATGAATATAATAAAAACTAAAAATCACAGCAGCAATCAAATATCACCAAAAGAAAGCTGTATTAGGGACAAGAAAAGGAGGTAAAATTAATTTAGGTGGTAGGGTGTATGACCAAGCACGAAACCGTTAAAGCTTCAGTGGTCTGAATGGAAAAAAAGTGTCTGGTCCTTAAGGTGTAGAAAGACTGTGGTCCTCAAGTGGTTAAATGGTGACATCTGCCGGTGAAAATTATTAAATTTTATTTGTTCATAACAATGATTTAAACAATTTGCAATTATATTTTACATGATTAATTGGTTTAAGAAGAAGAAGTCTTATATTTAAATAGGTATATTGGGGGAAGTCCTGTATGCTTCAATAAGCATTAAATAGCTGAAGACTCTTAGGGCTCGTTTCCACTTGTGCGGCGTGCGTCTCGCAGACGCA
Organism: Hyperolius riggenbachi; assembly: GCF_040937935.1. Lineage (NCBI taxonomy): Eukaryota > Metazoa > Chordata > Amphibia > Anura > Hyperoliidae > Hyperolius > Hyperolius riggenbachi. The sequence continues at coordinate 300,697,120 of NC_090646.1, read as the reverse complement.
CGCCGGCACTGAGCGGGTGGGTGGGATCGTAGGCGATTCCCATCAGCCGTGCCATGCCATGCAAGTTTTTTTAGTAGCTATTTTTTATGCTATTTCTTTAAGAAGATTAGAACAAGTTTCACACAGCTACTATATACACAGCTATTAATACAGATGAGACTACTCTATATTCTTAACTGTTATATTCTTTTTTGAATGTACTTAGAAGATTGATGATCGCTTGGCTATAAAGACCAGGATGAGATGGAATACTGTTAGAGGGAAACGCTACTGGGGACTGTTAATATTTTGTATATACGCTGTATGATAAGCAAATACAATTTTTTAATATACCATCAAATACTGAGTGCTCTGATTCATTTCAAGGTATACCGTCAATCTATAATTACTGTTATAGAAAGTTCAGACCCCTCTATGCCGAATTTTTATGATAGCAACGCTTTAAGGGCTGGTCCTTTACTGAGTTAGCAATCATAAAAAAAGGCAAGAACCGCACAGGTTTTTGACACCACCATTCTGGCACCTGCTGCTGGACCCTGCTCCACCATTCTGGCCCCTGATGCTGGCCCCTGCTCCACCATTCTGGCCCCTGCTGCTGTAACCTGCTCCACCATTCTGGCCCCTGCTGCTGTAACCTACTCCACCATTCTGGCCCCTGCTGCTGTAACCTTCTCCACCATTCTGGCCCCTGCTGCTGTATCCTGCTCCAGCATTCTGACTCCTGCTGCTGGACCCTGCTCCACCATTCTGGCCCCTGCTGCTGGACCCTGCTCCACCATCCTGGCCCCTGCTGCTGTACCCTGCTTCACCATTCTGGCCCCTGCTGCTGGTCCCTTCTCCACTATCCTGGCTCGCAGGACAGGCCGTGCGGTCACATGCTTCACTGCAGTCACCTTTCTCCTAGAATCATCTGCTGATGCGAGGACGAGACCCTGAAACTCTGAGAGTCCATCCTCCTTTACAGACTAGTATACTCCAGGCCTTTCAGACTAGGCCACAAGCCGGGTGCTAATTTTTGGTTTGCGGATAGCCCTAGCAAGGTCTTTGGCCAGGCCAGGTAGCCAGGGCACTAACTGGCTAGGTTCTGCTGCTACTCCAAGGGGACTCAACTTTACTCTGTTTCTCTCTCACTCTTTTCCTTCTCGCTCTCCCTTTCCTCTACTCTCTCTCTTCCCTGTAGTTAGACTGAGGGGCATCTGATTCTGTTATTGCTGCAGAAGCGTTTGAGTGCCTATAGGCAGCAGATTACTTCCCTAGTCTTTCTCATGGGTCCATCTTTCACGTATCATCTTCTTATCTATGCCTCACGTCGTATACTTTAGTGTATCTTCTGCATATTGCACCATACTGCTGTATGTTACTGTATCTTATGAATGCATATAGCACTGTACTTCTGTTTTTTTGTACCACTGTATCTTACTGTATGCTATTGTACCCCCACCAACCCTGTAGTGCCAAAACCAATTTTGGGTACAACCCCGTAGTATTTGGCAAAATAATCGTGATTCTGATTCTCTCTTCAGCACTGATTACTCTGTTAAGCTTATACTTTTCACTGGCGGTGGTCCCTGACAATAAGGGAGGAGCAAAGGATAGATTCGACAGTAGCTGAGCAAAAGCTGGTGAGTAGCATGCGTGGAATGCAACTTTTTCAAATGGCGCAGGAAGAACAACCTCTGCTGCGCTCTCTTCTGAATTTTAGAGGTGTTCTCCCCCCATCTCAGATCACTGGAAATTGTTACTCCAAGAAATCAAGCGCACGGTACTCTGGAACTACGTTCTCCCCAATGTTGACTGGGGGGAGGGAGGAAGAGCTTTCCCTAAAATCTATGGTCAGTTCCACAGTCTTTGCCGCATGGAGGACAAGGTTATTGTCTTTGCACCAGGTGCAGATCCTCTCTATCTCTCTACGGTAGGTAGCAACGTTTCAGGGCAACCGCCCCTTTATCAAGCTGTGCGGTTTCCCTGAAACGTTGCTATTTGGCTGTTATGTTGACTACAATCAAATAAAAGAGCTAATTACATTGGATGGTGCCGGTACTTTCCTTTCCACTGTATGTAGGGATCAGTGCCAGATCTGTTTATCTGTGCCCGATTCATACATACGGGTTGTAAATACAAGATACTATAGGACACATGGTAACGTTTTCGGAAGAGTAAGTATGATTGTGTACGTTTACTTAGCTTAGCAGTTCTTGTGAGGATAATGAATGAAATAAAGTCCAGTTCAAATGCAGTCATTAACCTTCCTGGCGGTAAGCCCGAACTGAGTTCGGGCTATGCCGCCGGAAGGCACCGCTCAGGCCCCGCTGGGCCGATTTGCATAATTTTTTTTTTGCTGCACGCAGCTAGCACTTTGCTAGCTGCGTGCAGTGCCCGATCGCCGCCGCTACCCGCCGATCCGCCGCAATTCCTCTCGCCGCGGCCGCCCCCCCCCCCCCCAGACCCCGTGCGCTGCCTGGCCAATCAGTGCCAGGCAGCGCTATGGGGCAGATCGGAGTCCCCTCTGACGTCACGACGTCGATGACGTCGGTGACGTCATCCCGCCCGTCGCCATGGCGACGGGGGAAGCCCTCCAGGAGATCCCGTTCTTTGAACGGGATCTCCGGATCTCCGATCGCCGGCGGCGATCGGAGGGGCTGGGGGGATGCCGCTGAGCAGCGGCTATCATGTAGCGAGACTTTGTCTCGCTACATGAAAAAAAAAAAAAAAATTTAAAAAAAAGATTTGCTGCCCCCTGGCGATTTTTTTGCAAACCGCCAGGAGGGTTAATATCAGAGTCCTTGAAACAAAGCATGTTATGGTAGTTCATGTGCTCTGGTCTCCTGGAGCACATGCGTGTGAAGATCTTTAGTTGATGGAATTTTGGAGACTCAAATGGTCGCCGATGGACCAGACTTTTATAAAATCTGACTTAGTGGGCGGTCCTTTAGTAAAAGAGGGGTGTTTTTAACTCCTGCAGAACTGGAGAGGCAGGATTTTGTCCCAGTCCAGAATGAAACAATTTACCAATAACCTGCGCCATTTCTGTCCGGAGTGGTGCACAGCGAATCCGAGGGCAGATTCGTAACCTGCAGCCGATGTTTGATCCGATAACACCAAAACCGTTAGATTAGCATGTGTGGTCTGCTAGTGATAAAATAGTTCAGTTTCCCTGGCAGCCAACAGGCTGTAAATTGGATTAGTTATTAACCACCCTAGCGTTCTGGACGAGCTGAGCTCGTCCAAGAAAAAGTTGCTGTTAGTGTTTAGGACGAGCTCAGCTCGTCCAGCGCTGTCCCCACTCACCAGCGTGCACAGCGTGATCTCCGCCGCCTCCTCTGTGCTGCTGCGGCTGCTGCGGGGCTCCCTCTCCCTCCTGCTGGCTCTGATCGCCGGCGCCAGGCTCCCCAGGCTCCTCCGATCCTCCGGTCCCCGCTCCCCAGGCTCCCCCGATCCTCCGGTCCCTGCTCCCCTCCTCTCCGCAAGCCTACGGAGATCCGGCAGTCAGGGAAGATGGCGTAGCCCAGCCACTTCCTCTGACGCCGGCTCCTGCGCCCCCTAGTGTCCGTCGCGGCGACAGCATCATTGGATTACATAGGTACACAAACTCTATGTAATCCAATCATGCTACTGTATTTCAAAAAGTTGTTTGCACAAACACAAACACCTGTCAGCTCTCAATAAAAGCCCTGAACAGTTACTGGCTCTCCCTCTTTCAGAGTCCTCAGCGTCCAGTGTTAGTCTGTTTACAGCTATCATCTGTGATTTCTGTGCGATTTCTGTGCGATTACTGCTTTTTTCCAGCCTTAGCTTCGTTCATATTACTGTCAGATTGCGTATTGCTTTCCGTCTTTTTCAAGACGCTGTGATCCCTGTGCGTTTGCTTTTGCTGGTTTTTTTTGTTTTTTTTTTTTTGTCGCTGCTCGTGACCCCGTACCCTGCTTGGGGTCATGGCCTCGTCCTCCCGGAGGCGTGTGCGTGACGAGGAGTTGTTGGATGTCCTCGAGGCAAGCGACAGCGAAGACGAGCTCCTAGAGGAATCGACAGACAGCGATGTTCCCGGTAACCTGTCTTCGGAGACGGAGACCAGTGATGAGGAAGCCGAGGAGCCAGTGACGGTCGCACGCACCTGGTGTGAGCTGGGGAGCCCCACTCAAGCTCCGCCACCCAGGTTCCCCTTCACAGGGGCACCCGGGCAGAAGATCGCGTGCGACGAGAGTCCGCTGTCCTTTCTGGAGCTCTTCCTGACTGATGACGTCATCCGCAAGATTGTTGAGGAGACGAATCGCTATGCAGCGCAACATCAGCAGGGATCTTCTCTACCCAGGTTCTCGCGGAGCAGGAAGTGGGAACCTGTGACCAGCAACGACATCTGGGTGTTCCTGGGGCTCGTCATCCTCCAGGGAGTTGTTGGTAAGCCGCTGCAGAAGTGGTACTGGACCACTAATAAGATCCTCAGTACGCCCTTCTTTGGATCTGTTATGTCCGAGCCACGGTATACCCTCATCATGAAGTATTTGCACTTCGGAAACAACGAGGAGTTTGATGAGGCCACCCATCCCGCACCCAAGCTGAAAAAAATTTGGGACATATACCAGATGATTGTTGCGAACTTCAAGGCTGTGTATGTTCCAGATCGCGACATCACGGTTGACGAAAGCCTCATGGCATATAAGGGGAGACTGAGCTGGGTGCAATTTATTGCCTCAAAAAGGGCACGCTTTGGGGTGAAGTCGTATATGCTCTGTGAGGCCAACTCCGGGTACATCTGGAACTCTGTAATTTACACGGGCAAAGGCACCAAATTTGCCCCTCAGTTCAGCCAGTTTGGGTGTGCCACCTCCTCTGTCCTAACCCTAATTGAGCCATTGCTGGATCAGGGGTACTGCCTGACGACAGACAATTTCTACAGCTCCCCTGAACTTTTTGATTACCTGGTCCAGCATAAAACCGATGCCTATGGTACCTTGAGGGCTAACCGTCGGAATCTGCCGCCGGCCTTTTCTGCCAGGAAGCTGAAAAAGGGGGAGGTCGTTGCCTGGCAGAAAGGCAAAATGATGGCTCTAAGGTGGAAGGACAAACGTGATGTCTGTGTCCTCAGCACTATTCATAATGCCGAGACTGTCCGCACCACCAACAGGAGTAAACAGGAGGTGGATAAACCCAAAGCCATACTGGATTATAACAACACTATGGGGGGTGTGGACAGGGCTGATGGAGCCATGACTTTCTATCCGGCTGTCCGCAAGCAGCAGCGGAAATATTATAAAAAAAATTTCCGCCACTTACTTGAGCAGTGCTTGTGGAATGGCTATGTGCTCTACAAGAAAAGGTGTGTAAGGCCTGTACCCCACCATGACTTTGTCTGGCAGCTGACGGAAGCAATCTGCACGAAGTACCCCCCACCAGAGTCAACATCTAGACCGGGGCGCAGGGCATCATATGTCGTGAATCCGGCACGGCTTTCAGGGAGACACTTTGTGGAGTACTTGCCACCGACCCCACAGAAAGCAAACCCTACAAGAAGGTGCGTTGTTTGCTGCAATAAGAAGGACAAGGATGGCAAAAAGATGCGGAAGGAGACCCGCACTTACTGCCCAGATTGTGACGTGGCACTTTGCGCATTACCATGCTTCAAGATCTACCACACTAAAGAAGTGTTCTAAGGTACACTTGTAGCCTGTATAATTTTGTTTCTGCCTTCATTTATTTATTTCTGCATTGATTTATTTATTTCTGCATTTTCTTTATATTTCTGCATTGAGGAAAAATGCAAGGTATTTCAGTTAGTTATTCATAAATTTTATTTTATTTTTGACAAGAATTAGTGTTTGACACTTTTATTATACTCAGAATGTATACTAAACTCTTGCTTGGCTCATTTTGGTAAGTTACAGGAAAAAAGGTGCTGAAAATTAAATGTACCGCTTTTTGCACAGAAATCCTTGGGAATCAGAACGCCGAGGTGGTTAAGCTGATTTTTAGGAACCCGAAAATATGTCTTTTGTCTGCGATAACCACATCTTTAATTATTAATAAATGAAGCTTGTCTATTGTCTGATCCAGCATTTCGGAGGGAATCAAAAGGACTGATCTTTATCTGCTGATCCTGCTACAAGGCCAGCATTTGGTCGTAGCACCTAGGTGTGAATAGCTAGTAAGGAAGTGGAGGGGTGAGGAGCTCTAATTCAGAGTGAAGGGAAAAAAAAGACATCTGCTGTACATTTAAACCAGAACTGACATTCTGCTCTGCTTTGCAGAACGATACGGAATCGATAATCATCTCGACTCGTATCATTCATGACAGCACCTACCTATCTAACCTATACTGCAGGCACCTACTTATTTAACCTATACTGGGGGCACTTACCTATCTAAACTATACTGGGGGCTCCTACCTATCTAACCAGGGCCGGCCTTTGACCTGAGCGACCGGTGCGATCGCTCAGGGCGCCGGCTTCCAGGGGGCGCTCCTCTCCCCTGGCTGCGTGTTTTTGCAGCCCCGGCTGGGTACTCCCGCTCCGCCCTCTGGTGCCGCTGCTGGGGGTGATGTGCGTGCGCCGTGATGGAGGGGGGAGCCGCGGGGAGGGCAGCCCGACCTCTCCCTCCCTTCCTCCCCGGGCCATCCTCTGTGCTCCCCCCTCCGATGCAGACTGCAGCAGAAAGAACTCACCTCCCTGGTTCCGATCGCCGGCGCCTCTCACTTGCCGCTGGTATCTTCTACATTAGTTACTGATGCACACTAAACTTCCTGCTTAACAGGAAGTTTAGTGTGTATCGGTAAACTATGTAGAAGAGAGTAGACCAGCGGCAAGTGAGAGGCGCCGGCGATCGGAACCAGGGAGGTGAGTTCTTTCTGCTGCAGTCTGCATCGGAGGGGGGAGCACAGAGGATGGCCCAGGGAGGAAGGGAGGGAGAGGTCGGGCTGCCCTCCCCGCGGCTCCCCCCTCCACTATGCGGGGGGGCACCTACCTACCTTATACTGGGGGCAGCTACCTATCTAACCTATACTGGGGGCAGCTACCTATCTAACCTATACTGGGGGGCACCTACCTAATCTAACCTACGCTGGGGGGCAGCTACCTATCTAACCTATACTGGGGGCGGCTACCTATATAGCCAATACTGGGGGCACCTACCTATACTGGGGGGCACCTACCTACCTAACCTATACTGGGGGGCAGCTACCTATCTAACCTATACTGGGGGCAGCTACCTATCTAACCTATACTGGGGGGCACCTACCTATCTAACCTATACTGGGGGCAGCTACCTATCTAACCTATACTGGGGGCAGCTATCTAATATATACTGGGGGCACCTACCTATCTAACCTATACTGGGGGGCAGCTACCTATCTAACCTATACTGGGGGTGGCTACCTATATAGCCAATACTGGGGGCACTTACCTATACTGGGGGGCAGCTACCTATCTAACCTATACTGGGGGGCAGCTACCTATCTAACCTATACTGGGGGCGGCTACCTATATAGCCAATACTGGGGGCACCTACCTATACTGTGGGGCAGCTACCTATCTAACCTATACTGGGGGGCAGCTACCTATCTAATCTACACTGGGGGGCAGTTACCATCCTAATCTATACGGGGGGCACCTACCTATCTAATCTATACTGGGGGGCAGCTACTTATCTAATCTATACTGGGGGCACCTACCTATCTAACCTATACTGGGGGCAGCTACCTATCTAATCTATACTGGGGGCATCTACCTATCTAATCTATACTGGGGCAGCTACCTATCTAACCTATGTTGCAGGTACCTACCTATCTAACCTGTACTGGGGGCACCTACCTATCTACCTACACACTACTAAGCCCCCCCCCCCATTAGTGTATGTGTGTGGTGCGCTCACACGCGAAGAGGATGAATGGGGGGGGGGCACCAAAATCTGGTTCGCTCAGGGCGCTGTGAAACCTAAGGCCGGCCCTGTATCTAACCTATACTGTGAGCACCTACCTATCTAACCTATACTGGGGGCACCTACCTATTTAACCTATACTCAGGGCTCCTACCTATCTAACCTATACTGCGGACACCTACCTATCTAACCTATACTGGGGGCTCCTACATATCTAAGCTATACCGGTGGCAACTATACTGGCTACCTTTATTGGAGGCACCCACCTAGCTAACCTATACTGGGGCAACTATACTGGCTACCTATATCAGAGACACCCACCTAGCTAACCTATACTGGGGGCTATACCGGGGGCACCTGCCTATCTAACCTATACTTGGGGCAACTATACTGGCTACCTATACTGAAGGCACCTACCTGGCTAACCTATACTGGGGACATTTATACTGGCTACCTATACTGGTTGCACTTATACCTGGCTGGACGGAGGGGGCTGCAGTTTAGCATAGAAACTGCCCCGAGCCAGACTGATGTTAATGAATTGCCTCTTCTATGGACCTATTTGCCCTGTACGCAAATTGGAAAGGGTCGAAGAGGGAGCTGGTGGACTGTTTCAGGTGGGCAAGGATAAGTCGCTCAAAAACTTTCATGATGATTGGTGTTAGAGCCACTGGTCTGAAATTGTTGATTTGTGTTGCCCGTTTTTTTAGGGACTGGGATGATCATGGCCCTCTTGAGGCATGAGGGGACTATACTTTCCGCTTGGGACCTATTGTAAATGGAGCCAATGATGGGAGCCAGCTGGTCCGCACAGGTTCTTAGGCAGATCGATAACATGCCGTCTGGGTCCAAGGCTTTCCTGGGGTTGTTTGGAGTTGCAGCCCACCAAGGGAGTGTAGGCCTCCTTAGGCTCAATCGTCGGACTTGGGTCTAGAACGGGGGGGAGAGGAAGTGGTACCAGACTGCCTGGGTTGCTCCTGGAATCTACAGTAGAACTTGTTAAGCTCCTCGGCCAGTTGTGTGCTTGGGAGTAGTTGCTAGGGGGAGGTTTTGAAGTTCATGGCTGCTCTGTTGCCATTCCATACCTCCCATGAGTTGTGGGCCTGGAGGCTACATCTCAGCTTTTCAGAGTAGGCCCTCTTAGCAGTCCTCAGTTCCCCCTTCAGGGTGTTCCTGGCCTCCCTGAACTCATCCAGGGTACCAGAAATGGGTGTGTCACTTCTTTGAGCTTCTGGAGCCGGCACAACTTGCTGTTGAACTAGGGCTTGTTATTGGGAAAGTCCTTGAAGATCTTGGTCGGAATGCACAAGTCCTCACAGAACTTGATATAGGAGGTGACGTTCTCCATCCATTCCTCCAGGGAAGGAGCTTACAGTGCTGACCAGTCTGTGCAATCAAGATAGGCCTGAAGCTTTGCCCCGTCTGTCCACCTTTTGACTGACCTGGTGACAGGCTTAGCAGTTTCAATGTGCATTCTGTAGGTTGGGAGCAGATGGACTAGACCAGGCATGGGCAAACTTGAGCCTCCAGCTGTTAAGGAACTACAAATCCCACAATGCATTTGCCTTTATGAGTCATGACTGTGGCTGTCAGACTCCTGCAATGCATTGTGGGACTTGTAGTTCCTCAACAGCTGGAGGGCCAAGTTTGCCCATGTCTGGACTAGACTGTGATCAGAGTTTCCCAGGGCAGCACCTTGTACTGCCGTGTATGTGTCTTTATGGGCTGTGTAACAGTGGTCGAGGGATGCTGCGGCCTCTGGTGGGGCAAGAGATGTGCTGCTTGTAGCGTGGCAGTTCCTGTTGCAGGTTTGCACTGTTGATATCTCCTAGGATGACAAGAAGGCCTCTGGGAAGGTGGATTCCTATCATGAGATGCTATCGCTGAGGGAGCGCAGGGCATGCTTGGGGTTCGCATCCGGGGGAATGTACAACCCAACAAGAACAAAGGAGCAGAACATCTGGGGAGTAGACTTTGCCGAGGGTGTAGTATTAGTGCACCAGACAGTATTGCTGTAGAAGTAGACTCCTTCTCTGCACTGTTTCCCAGAGAGGGTGTGATCGCGGTCAGCACGGAACAGGTCGTAGCCTTGCACTTGCAGGGCATTGTCAGTGATGCTGTTATTCAGCCAGGTCTCAGTGAAACAGAGAACAGGGGTGATCCTACCAACTTTGGGATTGCTGCAGAGTAGTAGTAATAGTTTGTCTATTTTGTTGGTGAGTGAACAGACGTTCCCTAGGAGGATTGCTGGGATAGGGGAGTGGAGCCCCCCTTTTTTTTGAGCCTCACAAGGGCGCCTGCCCTTCTCCCCCATGGCGTCATTTTCTCTGGGTGCATTTGGCAATGCTGGCCAGGTGCACAATGTGGGTGTGGACTACCTCCTACAAGGGAGTGTCACTTTAGGGGACTCTACAGACTTGGGGTTCCCATGCCAGGAGCTCTTACCTTGACAGGATGACGGTAGGAGGGATTGAAGGGGACGGAGACTGTCTCATGCTCGTTCCTGGGCAGGCTGATCCAGGCCGAAATAGACAGGCTGTTTACAGTTGCAACTGGGTAGGGATGTAGTTGGCCCTGAGTGTAGTAGGGCCGGCAGCCCCAGGGTGGACCAGGCCGAGGTGAGGTTGAAGAGAAGTGGACCCAGAGTGTGCCAGCAGAAAGATCGAGATGGAGATAACGAAGGCCGGTGGAGCAGAGGAGCCAGCAGCGGCTGTCAGATATCAGGGGTGCCAGCAGCAGCAAGATGGACCAGCAGATCCAAAGATCCCAGCGACCAGTGGGGTGGTGGAAGTCAGCAGCAGCTGGCAGAGAGATCGGGTGCCGGCAGTGGGAGCCACAGTAGCTGCAGAAGCATCCGTGATCAGTGTCGGGAGGACGATGATGTGGAGGCAGCAGGAGTAGAGGATCGCGGCAGAGAAAAGACAAGAACAGCGGATGGTCCCGGGAGTCACAGGGAGGCAGCCTAGGGAGCGGTCAGTGGTGCGGTGGAAGCCAGGAACAACTATTCTTCAGTCAGAAGGATGCGATTGGCGCTGGAGCCTGCCAGGTGAGTGGAGTGACGGCTGCGGTATAGGGACAGCAACCGGCAATTGCCACCTACTACACGCCATATGTGCACCCAATATTATCAGAGTACACCAGGGCAATAGTGACGGGACAACAGCCCCTGGGGTATAGGCTAACTTAGTGAGGGACAACGGGTTATACAATAGGAAGAGCGGGAAAAATACATCTTGCAGACACAGTTTCTACACAAGCAGTGGGATATATATATATATATATATATATATATATATATATATATATATATATATATCGCCTGAAGACTAAGGCAACCATATACAGTTGTCAAATGTGAGCGTTAAGGCCAGGAGCTGTTCTTTCAGAGTGCCAGCATATCCAGGCCCTTGCCACCATTCCAGTGGTGGGGAAACAGCAAAGTAAAAGACTCGAGGCAGCTTCTTTGGCATAGCCAAGGAGCAACTGCATGGGCTGCAGCAACCCCTTAGTGTGACTGACCGTGAAAACAAAGGTACTGCAGTAAACAGGGTTGGCAACAAAAAGGCACTTGTGCAGAGATAGCTCGCGGCATATCCGTAGGCATGGTTGAGTGGACATGAAGTTCACTAGTGGCACAGTTAATAGCCTTGGATCATTCAGAGGGCCAGCGCTGACAAACTGGGGTATAGGTAAAGTTGGGGGGCGAAAACCTCTTCACACAGGATAAGGTCGTAGGATAAAGGGAAAACGGAGCTAAACAGCGTGTCCTCTCCAAACGCACAGGGGACAGTTAGTATAACTGACAGATCCGGTGGTTCTGGGGCTCTCCCAGGAGAGCGTTGGGCAGCAGGATGTGTATCCAGCCAATCCATAACGGCAGCTCGTGTAGTGAAAGAGTGTGTACAGCCGTCCGCCACTACACGAAGCTTTGATGGGTATAGCATAGCATAAACAAGCCCCAGATCCCGCAGCCTCCTCTTGGCATGCACAAATGACACCCTTTGCTTCTGCAAGTCAGTTGAATAGTCTTGGTAAATAGAGTTCCTCGTGTTCTCATAGGGTATTTCCCCCTTGGCGAGGGCAGCTCTCAAAACTGCATCACGATCCTTGTAATTTAAGAGTTTCATGATAAAGGTGTGTTGGTGGCAAGCCTTGTGGTGGGGTCTTTGGAGATACACGATGCACAAGCACAATGAACACTGAGGAGAAGGCCTCTCTTCCAAACAGCTAAACTAGAAGTGTCTCATCACAGGTTTCAGGGGTGCTGCCCTGCGACTTCTCAGGTAAGCCTACAACACAGATGTTTGACTGGTGATTCCAGTTCTTGAGGTCCTTTTGTCTCTCTTGTAAGGACTTAACATAACTCTAGTTGTATTTTGAGAAGGATAGGAGGCGCCCTTGTGGTGTATTTGATGTTCCCTTATATACGGAGACTTCACTTGGTAAAGAATTAGATTTAGAATCAGAATTGTTTATTTCGCCAAGCATGAGCGATCATGCCTGGAATTATTCTTGGCACATACATATAGCTCGGGAAGAAGACAGAGAAGAATGCATATTGACAGAGATAGATTACATTACATTGTGCATAAAATTTACATCATACATACATCACAGTTCATTTGGTAGCCTAGAGATGACCAGCGGTTAGCCTTGTTGGCCTTGTGAGGTGGTTGCTTCAGTTGACTGATCGGGAGTGGTGCAACCCGCCCTCCCGCTTGTTTGGGTTTGCACTGATGAAAGTATTTGGAGGGAATTCAAGTGGCTGACAGCCGATGGGAAGAAGGAGTTTCTATGTCTTGCAGTCTTTGTGGGGATGGCTCGAAGTCTCCGGCCCAGAGGGAGCAAACTGAAGTATCGGTGGCCTGGGTGCGAGGGATCATTGGCAATCCTCAATGCCCTGGATTTCAGTGTCTTGTTGTGCAGTAGTGCAAGTGAGGGGAGGGGGCACCCGATGACCCTCTCCGCCGACCTGATGACCCTCTGCAGTTTGAGCTTGTCGCTGGCATTGGCGCCAGCATACCAGACCAAGATGGAAGAGCAGAGGATTGACTCAATGGTGGCGGAGTAGACGCTGGTCAGAATTTCTTGGGTCATGCCGACCTTCCTTAGCTGCCATAGGAAGTAAAGTCTCTGCTGTGCTTTCCGTTGGATGGCAGTGATATTGGGCTTCCAGCTGAGATCGCAGGAGATACTAGTGCCCAGGAGGCGGGTGCAGGTCACTCTGGCCACCTCGGTGCCATCAATATAGATTGGAGGTGGGGTGGGAGCAGACCTCCTGAAGTCGATGATTAGCTCGACAGTCTTTGCTGTGTTTAGCACCAGCCTGTTCTCCTTGCACCAGTTGCAAATTCTCTCCACCTGCTGACAGTACTCCTGGATATTATCCTTAGTGACAAGGCCAACAATGGTGGTGTCATCGGCGAACTAGATGACCTTGACTGAGTCTGCCTCCGATCTGCAATTGTTCATGTAGAGGGAGAACAGTAGCAGGGACAGCACGCAGCCTTGAGGAGCCCCTGTGTTCGTTGTCACTGCTTGGGAGCGGATGTTGCTTAGCCTGACGACTTGGGACCTGTTGGTGAGAAAGTCTGTGATTCATAGGCGTAGGCTTGAGGGAACACCAAGTGCAGCTAGGTCTTCTTGAAGTATTCGCAGACAGATGGTATTGAAAGTCGAGCTAAAGTCAAGGAGAAGTATTCTGACATAAGAGTTTGGCCTGTCGAGGTGGTCATTGATGAGCGCCATGCAGATATTAATTGTGTCATCGGTGGACCTGTTTGCTCTGTAGGCGAACTGGTAGGGGTCAAGTAGGGGCGAGGTGGAGAGCTTGAGGTAGGCTAGGACCACACGCTCCATGGTTTTCATAATGACAGAAGTCAGGGCCACAAGCCTGAAATTGTTAAGGTCCGCGACCCCCTGCTTTTTTGGAACAGGTATGATGGTTGACATCTTGCAGCAAGTGGGAACCTTGCTTTCCTGCAGTGACTTGGTGAAGATGTCGCAGAGGATGGGAGCAAGTTGTTGACAGCAGGTTTTCAGGCAGGCTGGAGATACGCCATCGGGGCCGGAGGCTTTCCCGGCGCTTAGCGTTGATAGGAGGTGCAGGACGTCGGCCTCGCTCACCACCAACTGATTTGGGATGTTGCTTGCAGGGCCTGGAGCGGGGGTGGTCTATACCAGACGCCCCTCCCGTGCCTGGTTCTCGAACCTGCAGTAGAATCTGGTAAATTCTTCGGCGAGTTTTAGGCTGCGTGCTGCATGTTTAGGTTGGGGCTTGTAGTTAGTGACGGCCTTCAGCCCCTTCCATACAGCCCTAGTGTCCATAGATCGCAGGTGTTGTTCCATTTTTGCAGCGTACTCCTTTTTGGCTACCCTCAGCTCACGATTGAGGTCGTTTCTCGCTCTCCTGTAGTCCTCCTGGTTGCCGGACTTGTGTGCAGCTTCCTTGCTTCTCCGCAGTCGACGAAGCTTATTAGTGAACCATGGCTTATTGTTCGGGTACACCTTGAAGGATTTTGTTGGTACGTAGGAGTCCTCGCAGAAACTGATGTATGAAGCGACGTTATCTGCCCATTCATCCAGGTCTGGTGCTTCTAAGGACTTCCAGTCCGTGCAATCAAAGCAGGCTTGCAGTTTCAGCTTGGCATTGTTAGACCACACTTTGACGGACTTGAGTGTCGGTTTAGCTGATTCCAGGCGCCTCTTGTAGGTGGGAATAAGATGAACGAGGCAGTGGTCCGAGGAGCCGAGAGCTGCCCATGGGACTGCCTTATAAGCATCCTTCAGTGCTGTGTAACAGTGGTCAAGAGTGTTCTGGCCTCTGGTAGGGCAGGCTACATGTTGGTAATAGCGTGGCATCTCCTGTCGGAGGTTGGCCCTGTTGAAGTCCCCAACGATGATGAACAGTTAGTCCGGGAGGGATGTCTCCCACTGCGAGATGGACTCATTGAGGACCAGCAGGGCAGATTTGACATTGGCATCAGGAGGGATGCATACTCCAGCAAGGACATACGAGGAAAACTTGCGCGGCGAGTATGGGGGCCTACAGTTAATTAGTGGGAGTTTCAGGTCTGGGGAGCACTTCTTGTCAAGTACTGACGAGGTGGGGCATCATGAGGAGCTGATGTAGAAGCAGATGCCCCCCCTCCCTCTTTTCTTCCTGGAGAGGACAGGGTCTCGGTCTGCTTGGATGAGGCTGTAGTCTGGGAGAAGGAGGGCGCTCTCGGGGATGTCCTCATGTAACCATGTTTCTGTGAAGCAGAGGGCTGAAGTGTTTCTGCTGAGGTCCTTCCTGTCGCAGAGTAGGCGCAATCCATCCAGTTTGTTGGGGAGGGATTGGACATTGCCTAGGAGGACTGAGGGGATGGCTCAACGAATTCCCTTCTTTCTCAGCCTCGAGCAAGCCCCTGCACGGCATCCTTTCCGCCGCCGGCCTGCGTGTGGTCTCAGAGCTGGATCCAGGACTTGCCCGATGTGGTCCCAGACCTGGTTGGATAGGAGCTTGGCTTCAGGGGGCGAGGGGCCACGTGGCACCCACTCTAGAAGCTGCTCTCTGGTGAATGTCGTGCGTGTGGAGGGGGGCGACATGGGCGGGCCACGACCGCAGGCGTGAGGAATGGGCGGATGCCAGCATGGGGTGATGGAGCATGGCATAGTGGAGCTACAGGCTTGTTCCCCTGAGAGTGTGCAGCACCCTCCCGCAGCTCTGTCAGACAAGAGGCAGATTAGTGGAGCACATGTCACGTACAAAGTTCAGCCCCAGGCAGGCAGCCCTAAGCACCAGGCAAGCAGCCCTAAACAACAGTCAGTAGTGCACAGCCAAGCAGGGCAGGTAGTGAAAAACAGTCAGTAGTGCACAGCCAGGTAAAGCGGAAAGTATCGCAGGCATACATGCAGGCTAGGTACAGCACCCAGAGGTACAGTGGGCTAGGCCCAGGGGGGACAGTTTAGCAGGCCGGGCCTGGAGGGATCGCAGAGAACAGGCCAGCAGTGGGGGCAGCAGACAGACAGTGTGGGCCTTACCCTTGCTGGTTGGCTGTAAAATACAGCAGCACGCTGCCTGCAGCAGGCGGTGTGCTGGGATGGCCTTTTCTGTAGCGATGGGGGCCTGGTAGAGGTCACCTCGGTGATCGGTGGGAGGCTAGAGGTCAGCGGCTGGCTCTCTGTAGGTGTTGAGTCGGCTCCTCCACGGGGGCTGGTGGATCGTCAGGCGGCTAGTGAGTCGGCTCCGCCACGTGGTGGGCCGGGGAATCATTCGGCGGTGGAGCAAGACCGGCTCTCTCTAGTAGGCCAGAGGTCCGCAGCTGGCTCTCTGCAGCTGTTGATTCGGCTCCGCCACGGGGGCCGGTGGATCGTCCGGCGGCTGGTGAGGAGTCGGTTCCTTCAGGGGGTGCCGAGGGAAGAATCGTCAGGTGGCCGGCTCTCTGCGGCTGTTGAGTCGGCTCCTCCACGGGGCCAGGGGATCGTCAGGTGGCAGGCGTCCGATCCCTTCCTGGCTCCTATTGGCGAGTCAGCTCCTCTGATGAGTCGGTTGCAGGGGCCGTGTGCTCGGGCCTCCGGATCAGTCTCCGCGTTCGCTCCACGTGGCCTCCACGTGGGACAGGCTGAGTGCCCAGACGGCTGGGGCGGTTTGCCAGAAATAAAGCGGTTTGCCAGAAGAAATAACTACAACTAGGTAGCTACTTCTACACTACTATACTACTACTATACTACTACTATACTAATACTAATATACTAATCTATGCTATATCTAAAGAAAATGAGAAAAGAAAGCAGGAGCTCTGTGCCGGGGCAGCCCTCACGAGTGCCCACCGGATGTCACAATTAGGTTGTTTTATTGACATAAAGCACTTCAGACAACGCGTTTCGTGATACAAACCACTTCCTCAGGTCAAATTAAGGTGCTTTGAGTTCTGGATCCATGCTATCTTCTCATCCTCATTCACTCTGATTCTTGCTCCATCTGCATTCTCCAATGATTCAAAATAGAGCAAACAGTGGTAAACAGGAACCAGCATGGAAGTCAGGAAGTTGGGAGGTATGGTTCAGTAATCAATTGAAGAGGTGTCACTGCTGCTTTAAATGACAGTTGGTATCAGATGGCTTTAAAGAAGCAGTGAGATACATCCACCCGCGTCTCATGCTGGTTCCTGTTTACCACTGTTTGCACTATTTTGAATCATTGGAGAATGCAGATGGAGCAAGAATCAGAGTGAATGAGGATGAGAAGATAGCATGGATCCGGAACTCAAAGCACCTTAATTTGACCTGAGGAAGCAGTTTGTACCATGAAACGCGTTTTCTCAAGTGCTTTATGTCAATAAAACAACCTAATTCTTTACCAATTGAAGTCTCTGTATATAAGGGAACATCGAATACACCACAAGGGCGCCTCCTATCCTTCTCGAAATACGACTATGTATTACCCCACTAGTAGGGTCCTTCACGACTATCCAGGAGTGAAGCCTTTTTTCCAAAGGAGCAGCGACCAATCTTCAAAAAGACCGAGTGGGGACGGTACTTCCCTACATGCCGTACAGAGTGGTTGCTTTTACAGCAATCCATACTTATGAGTATAACTACTATTCATACTTCTAAGCCATTTACCTGACGATAATACACCAGAAGGGCTCCTGGTACCCCTGCGTTTTTTTTCTCTCCTTTTCTGTACTTGTTACAGCCCCCAAAATAACTCTAGTTGGGTCTGAGAGAGACCTTTCTGAACAGGCCTTAACTGGTCATCAAGATGGCCGATTCTGTCTTCCACCTCAGTAACTCTTGTGCGAAGGGTGTGCATATCAGTCCTGTCGAGGGAGACGTCTGTTCTCACCTCCTCTAGTTTGGCTGTAATAGTGGTAAGGGCTGCTTGGCAGTACGAGATTCCGTGCATAATTTGTTTAAGCGAGGGCAGTGGGGCGTCATCCTCGGATGTCTCGGCGCCATCTTGGTTGTCATGACAAAACTTTGCAAGTTTTGCGGCAACTTCAGAGCCTCTCCTTGACATCGCGGAACACAAAGAGGGGGTGCCCCAGGGTCTGTAATGATAGGAGATAAAAGCGTGGGGTACTTAGTGGGTGTAACAGTGTTTAAAATTGAGGTTGTCGGGTTCTTGGGTGGGAGCAGTCCCCCAACACATCTTCACATCACCTTCTGGCCATGCCCCTAGAACACACCATCTTAAATTATTAGCTGCATGTTCATATTGGAAGAAATCTGACCCTACAGGGGAAAAAGCTTTCTTCTTGCTCACGATCACACTGGCTAATAAAGTAAGAGGGATATGGAGGCTACCATATTTTTTTCCTTTTGAACAATACCATTTGCCTGGCATCTTGCTGATCTTTTTGGCTTCAGCAGTCTCTGAATCACCCACCTGAAACCAACATGCGGCTAATTTATTCTGAGTTCAGTCAGAGCACCTGATCTGCATATTTGGCATGCTTATTCCTGGTCTAGGACCATGTATACCTAAATGGATTAGAGGCTGAGGATTAGCAGGACAGCTAGGGAATTTGCATTGTTTGAATGGAAACCAATATGTCAGCCTTGTTTTGGAGTGGCCCATCCAGAGTCCTGACTTGAATCCAATTAAGAATCTGTGATGGAGCTTAAGATCAGGATGATGGCAAGAAGACCCTCCAACTTGAAGGATTTGGAGCTCATTGCTAAAGATGATTGTGCAAAAATACCTGTGGAAACATGCAAAAAGGTGGTCTGCAATTATAGGAAGCATTTGATTGATGTAATAGCCAACACAGGCTTTTCTATTGATTATTGACAAAGGTATGAATAATTTTGGACTGGACACTTTTTGCTCAAATGTAAATAAAAACTGAGAAATGTTTTTTTCCCACAATAATGCCTCTTGTACATCGTCCTATTATCTTTTGGGACACACTTATGCCATTTCCCATCAAAAAATTACTTGCTGTTTGAATAAAAGAAACTTTAGGTCATAATTTGCCAGGGGTATGAATAATTATGGGCAGCACTGTACATAAATAGTTACCTTATGGACTTTTTATTATGTACTGTATGTTATGAGGGTATATTACTGTTAATTTTGCAAATAAAGGCTTATAATTAGTAAAATAGTATTAAAAATCCCTAAACTGAAAAAATACACCTTTATTTCCAGATAAAATATTATTGCCACACATTGTACTAGGGACACAATTTAAATAGTGCAATAACCGGGACAAATAAAATGTGTGGGTTTTATCCACAGCACGTTTTATGTTAAAACTATAATGGCTGAAAACTGAGAAATAATGAGTTTTTTTCATTTTTTTTCCTTATTATTCCCCTTTAAATGCATATAACATAACATAAAATAATTTTTAGCAAAATTTACCACCGTAAGAAAGCCTAATTTGTGGCAACCAACCCCCCCCCCTCACAATATATTCATCATTTTGGTGTGATGATGAGTAACAATAAAGTTATTGGGCAAATTAATGAGAGGAGAGTGATGTGAAAATTGCCCTGGTTTTTAGGGGTAAGAAACCTGTGGTTGGGAAGTGGTTACATTTAATAGTACTAACTTTTTTGATAAGCAGCACAATTAGATTAAAGTAGCAAAAACTGAATATAAAGGATACAAGAGCTTTAGCCAGCTGGATCTCCTGTATTTCCATGTTTCTCACATGGCATTTGTCTGTATAGTCAAAAGTCATCTTTTTGCAGGAACAAATGGTTCCGCACCTAGTGTTTATATGTCAAAAGTTACACAAACGTTAGTTATATATGAACTAACTCAGTTTCCTTTCTCAGCTAATACAGTCTGCAGGAGTTAGCATGGTTGTGTGAAAATGCAGAGTCTAGTAAAACAGATTCTTAGTGTACTGTATTTTGTGTATGGAGAAGACATGTGAACAATTTGAATAAGTCATTAATACTAGTAAAATATGATTCTAAAAATGTGCAACTAGTACATAGTGCATTTCTTCATTTTATGCTGCATAAAACTGAAACATTGAGATGTGTACTTAATATACTGTATATGTTTCATTCAAAATATAAGTTGTAAAAGCCCAGCTTAAAATCTCTTTAATTTTCACTTTATTTTTATACTTTATTAATGTGTTCGCTGTGCTTTTCTAAGTGCTTGTGATTTTTAAAAGCTTTTGCTAATAATGTAATACTATGAGTTTGTTCTCACCTAAGCAATTTGATTTTATAAATAGCATTGCATTAGTGTAACGATTGGTGTCAGCACACAGAGAGAATCTGATATTGATGATCTGCAGAGTCATTAATAATACAGATGTATACTGGATTATGGATGATCTGCAGAATCACCAATCATACAAGTATGACTAACCTCTGGACACCTAATAAGTGTAAGTGTTTGGTGTAACTGTAGGATATCTCCCGTGAGGCGGGAGACACAGACAGCTCGGCCAGGAACCCCCTGAGGGGCAGGTGGTCCTCGGCTGTGCAGGAACTATCCCCTCGAGGGAGGGAATAGGGAGAACCTGACCACCCATGATACTTGGTGATCAGATGTTGACTGCACTGCAGCCAGGGGACTCCAAGGAGCAGAGGCCACTGGCTGTGAGCAGGCCGGACTCTCTGAGTAGCAGGAGTCCTAACAGCTAACTGACACTAGGGGCAGTAATGTCACAGCTAGTACAGAAAGACTGAGCACTCAAGGGATGAGTGACAGCCTGGAGGGTCGGGCAGGCCAGGTCGGCTACACACAAGCAGATAAGGTACAGAGACAGAAGGCTGATTCGGTAACCGGGTACAGGCAGGGTTTGGCAACAGGTAGGCAGATATGCAGTGGTACCGAATCAGTAAGCAAGAGAGAGGTCGACAGAGCAAATAGTCATAACAGATATAGAACAGATTCCTATCCTGGGGCGTGAGGTCCTTGGTCTCGACACCCGGGAACTAGTCTAGAGTATAACACAGTAATGACATAGTATTACTAAGCTTGGGTGTGAGGTCCTTGGTCACAACACCCCGGAACTGGTCTAAAGTATAACACAGCAATGACACAGTATTCCTAAGCTTGGGTGTGAGGTCCTTGGTCACAACACCCAGGAACTGGTCTAAAGTATAACACAGCAATGACACAGTATTCCTAAGCTTGGGTGTGAGGTCCTTGATCACAACACCCCGGAACTGGTCTAAAGTATAACACAGCAATGACACAGTATTCCTAAGCTTGGGTGTGAGGTCCTTGGTCACAACACCCCGGAACTGGTCTAAAGTATAACACAGCAATGACACAGTATTCCTAAGCTTGGGTGTGAGGTCCTTGGTCACAGCACCCTGGAACTGGTCTAAAGTATAACACAAGCGTAATCTGGCTAAGTGTGAATTCCCAGGCTCCTGGTTCTAACACACTGTGGGATCTGACTGGTCTGAGTGCTCACACGTAAGTATTCGTAACGGCAGACAACCAGCAACTGACAGGGAAGATGTGTATATATAGTGCAGCGCTCCTCAGCGCCGCCCAGCACCACTCACCCAATCACCCACTGCGCTGGGATCAGCTGATCGTCCTGATCAGCTGATCCCTCTCCTACTGGCATAAAGGTCCTGCCTCCCAGCGCGCGCGCAGCTCTCCATCTGTGTGCACTAGAAGGCTCAGACAAACCAGACGCATGCTGCTGTGCGGAAACCACCGGTCTGAACGCGGAGACAGCCGCCCCGCTGCCAGACCGCGCGGCAGTGTCTCCGCAATCCATTACAATTAGCAAGAGCTTTTCAAATCACTACCGCTAAAAAAGCTCTTGCAGTGTGAACCAGTCCTATATTTGCCCACTGAAAATCCGTCCTCTCCCTGATTTACATTCTGAAATTTGACACTGGTGATGACATCTTTAGTTCAGCCAAGTGATCTCTGTGGAATGTTACTTGGGCTGAGAGTTCTATGCACAGAGAGAGATATTGCTTGCTTGGCAGTAGAGATGGCCCGAACCGTGCGCCGGGCGATTCTCAGGCGTACTACTCCGGGTCATAGCGACCCGGAAGTAGTAGATGGCACATAGAGACAGAGATGTTCGCCGGCGAACGGTTCGGGAACCGTTCGCGACATCTCTACTTGGCAGTTGGAAAAATATGTTATTTCTCACAATGCAATGAGGTTCACAGACAGCAAACTGTGGGGACGGGTTTCACCAAAATATCAACCACACAGAACCCCATGCTCTATTCGAGAAAAGGTAAAGATTTTTTTTTGCGGGAAAAGGGTTATCAGGTACTGATTGAAATGAAGTTCAATCCTTGGTTAAAGTTTCTCTTTAAAAGGGACCTGGAGCATGCTTTAAAATCACAGTTTAAACTTACCTCCAGTCACGAGGTCCCCCAGCGTCCTCCTGGCTCCTGTCCCACTGGCGACTCCATAAATTGGCGGCTTCCACCTGAAGTCGTCGGTACGAGTTCCCGCCACGCATGTTTCGCGTTATCATGCTGTCCGCTACGTGTCAACACGCTGGCCTGCGTGAGTGTCCTGCACATGTGTGGTGCAGAGTTAAAGAACCCACACATGCACAGGACTCTCACGCTGGCGAGCATGATGATGCATGCCAGCTGGCATGATGATGTGTAAGGTGTGCGGTGGGGACTCGTACTGGCAACTTCAGGTGGACGTCGCCAATTAACAGAGCCACCATCGGGACTGGAGGAGGAGCCAGGAGGATACCGGAAGACCTTGTGGCCTACGGTAGGCTGGAGTAAGCCCCAAGTAAGTTCAAATTGTGATTTTAAAACCTGCTCAGGGTTCCTTTAAGTGCATATCCTGATATTTGTTTTTAATCAAACTAAAGGTGATCACACATCAGGCAACTTGGCAGCCGATCGACCATCCGATTTGATTAGTATAACCTGAATCAGATGAAAATCAGTGCCGACAAGTGATCAACCATGCGACCAATTTCGGGCCCAAATCGGTCGCATTTTTTGGTTGGATATGCTGCAGGATGTAGGGCCGACTTGCTCGATCATGTGCTTGGTGGTAACGGCATGCGATATCGGGAGGAGTGACAAACACAACGAGACCCCCAACGCTGTCCCCCTAATGTGTAAAGTGGCTCCCCGGTGCCCAGTGCTCTATACATTACCTGTTCGTGGCCACTACTTGTCCTCCGCTGGCTCCAGGCGCACCTCTTGCTCCATACACGTGCCCCACATGGTTGCCGGAGTAAGGGGGCATCTGTATGAAGTCAAACACGCACCCTTATGTATGCCGGCAGCCCCATAGGCTCGTGTATATGGAGCAAGGTGTTTGTCTGGAGCCAGCGGCTGACAAGGTAATGTATAGAGCACTGGACACCGGGGAGCACATTAAACAGGGAACAGCATCGACAAGGCGGTAGAAGCAGCGCTTCATGAAATTGATCGGGAATCAGCCTGCGGTGTATGGGCAGCTGACAGATCTCTCTCTAATCAGATTCGATTAGAGAGAGATTTGTCTGTTGGTTGAATCTGCCTATCATCGCTAGATGTATGGCTACCTTAAAGTGCTCTCCCTCGGTGGTCTGCTGTCCCCCGTTGCTGAGCACGACCCCCCCCCCCCCCAAGAATAGCAACAATGCACGACCCCTGTTCCGCATTCATGGCCAAGCAATAGCCGACTGAGCCCGCGTGTGCAGTAGCACGGCGCCCATTTTTGGCCATGGGGGGTCATTATTTATTGGGGATGGGGTGGGTTACTAGTTGCAATGGGGGGGGGGGGTTATTAATTGCCCGCGGGGAGGATTATTAGTTGCCTGGGTGGAGGGTGATTAGTTTCCTGGGGGGGAGGGTTCTGTGTGAGAGTAGGGAGAGGTGGGGTTTTTCTTTATTTTTACGTTTAATAAAATGAGGACCAGTGACAGTGATAAAATAATGTTTAATATACCGATATTGTACTACTTCATATAATAAAATACCTTTAATCCTTACTGATATTTTACTATAACCTTACCTTTCCCTACTCTCACACAGGACTGTCCCCTGGTGGTGCCTATCCAGGGGTTGAGTCCTGCGTGAATGCGGGGGGACGACGTCCACTCACTTTTTTTGGAGAGTGGATGCCGTCCCCCCTAGCACTCTGGAGGGGAGCAGCGCAGTGGAGAGGAGCATTGGGCAGAGCAGCGGGGAAGGGCGGACGTTCCCCCCCTTTCCCTCACCTTGGGGCTCCTCTCACTGGCTCTCTCCTCCATAACGATTGCGGCGGTGGCTGGCGGCGATGCTATGGCTGGCAGCGGCATCAGTGGGCGGGACTTACCTCCTCCAGTGTTCCGGCGATTTGACGCTGTGCGTGACGCTGCTCTGGTCTTAACTAGACCAGACTAGCTGCACACACAGCGTCAACTCGCCGAAACATTGGAGGAGGTAAGTCCCGCCCACTGATGCCGCTGCCAGCCATCGCCGCCAGCCACCGCCGCAATCGTTATGGAGGGGAGAGCCAGAGAGAGGAGCCCCAAGGTGAGGAAGGGGGGGGGGGGGGGGACGTCCGCCCTTCCCCGCTGCTCTGCCCAATGCTCCTCTCCACTGCGCTGCTCCCCTCCAGCTGGGGGGACACCTATACACCTGGCTACATATAATGGGGACACCTATACACCTGGCTACATATACTGGGCACATATACCCCTGGCTACATATACAGGGCACATATACCCCTGGCTACATATACTGGGCACATATACCCCTGGCTACATATACTGGGTACATATACCCCTGGCTACATATACTGGGCACATATACCCCTGGCTACATATACTGGCACATATACCTCTGGCTACATATACTGGCACATATACCTCTGGCTACATATACTGGGACATATACCCCTGGCTACATATACTGGGCACTTATACCCCTGGCTACATATACTGGGCACATATACCCCTGGCTACATATACTGGCACATATACCCCTGGCTACATATACTGGCACATATACCCCTGGCT
Organism: Hyperolius riggenbachi; assembly: GCF_040937935.1. Lineage (NCBI taxonomy): Eukaryota > Metazoa > Chordata > Amphibia > Anura > Hyperoliidae > Hyperolius > Hyperolius riggenbachi. The sequence continues at coordinate 300,672,347 of NC_090646.1, read as the reverse complement.
ACATATACTGGGCACATATACCCCTGGCTACATATAATGGGGACACATATACACCTGGCTACATATACTGGCACATATACCCCTGGCTACATATACTGGGCACATATACCCCTGGCTACATATACTGGGCACATATACCCCTGGCTACATATACCTCTGGCTACATATACTGGCACATATACATCTGGCTACATATACTGGCACATATACCCCTGGCTGCATATACTGGACACATATACCCCTGGCTACATATACTGGGCATATATACCCCTGGCTACATATACTGGCACATATACCCCTGGCTACAGATACTGGGCACATATACACCTGGCTACATATAATGGGGACACCTATACACCTGGCTACATATAATGGGGACACCTATACACATGGCTACATATACTGGGCACATATACCCCTGGCTACATATACTGGGCACATATACCCCTGGCTACATATACTGGGCACATATACCCCTGCCTACATATACTGGGCACATATACACCTGGCTATACTGGGGACACCTATACACCTGGCTACATATAGTGGGAACACCTATACTCCTGGCTACATATACTGGGCACATATACACCTGGCTACATATACTGGGGACACCTATACACCTGACTACATATACTAGGCACTGTAGGGGCCATCGGGGATGGGTAATAGATGGGAGGTATATTTCCCCGGTATTTGGACTGTGGTCACTTTAAAACCTTGTGTGGTCCTAGGAAGGGAGTCCGGATTTTAGCAGCACAGACAGATGCCTCAGATGTTGGGTTGGGGGAAGCGGTTCTGTCACAGGTAATTGATGGAGAAGAACATCCCATAGTTTTTCTCAGTCGGAAACTGACGGCCGCTGAGAGAAACTATGCGGTAGTGGAGAGGGAATGCTTGGCCATTAAATGGGCCCTAGACTCCCTGCGCTATTATTTATTGGGTAGGAAATTTAGGTTGATCTCTGACCATGCCGCGCTAGCGTGGATGAAAAGAAACAGAGGAACGAATGCAAGAGTGTCCCGGTGGTTTCTCTCTCTCCAGGAACTCAACTATGTGGTGGAACATAGGCCGGGTAAAGTGCACCAGAACGCTGATGCCCTTTCCCGAGTCCACTGTTTAGTGGGTCTATGTGCCTCCACCGCCTCGGGGTTGAGGCAGAGGGGGGGATATGTAGGGGCCATCGGGGCTGGGTAATAGATGGGAGGTATATTTCCCCGGTATTTGGACTGTGGTCACTTTAAAACCCTGTGTGGTCCTAGGAAGGGAGTCCGGATTTTAGCAGCAAGCAGTTGCTGCTTGTTTTTTTCTTTTCAGGGCCGGACTCCTGGGATGGGAGGGAAGGAAGGGCGGGCCTTCCCATCCCACCTAGGTACACACCTGGTTGTCAGTGGGGCTGAGTCTCACTCATTATGGTATTGATGAGATGCAAATTTATGCTTAAGAAGCAGCCTCACAAGCAGTGTGTGGTGAGGTGTTGAAGGAGTAGCATGTATGCTATGGAAATCTCCTGACAAGGAATATTGGAGTATCTGATGAAAGCCAAACCATACCCTGCTCTGTTGTTTGTATGGTGTTGGCCTGATGAAAACTGAACTTTTGTTTGAACCTGCTGGACTTTGTCTTACCAAGCTGAAGTAAGCTGAACTGTTATTTTCCACTTATTACTGCTGAACTGAAGCTGTTTATTTCTACTGCTCAATAAACTGACTTTGTTTTATACATCTGTGTACTGCGTGCTGGCTGCGACCCCCTCTAAACTTCACAACTGGTGCTCGGATGCGGGCAGCGCAGCACGGCAGGAAAAGAAAAAGTTCCGTTTAAAAAGTGACATTTAAAGGGCCAGTCTCCTTGTATGCATGATGGAGGAAGTGCTGAAACAAATGGCCTTAGCAACTGTGCAGCTACAGCAGAGCATGGTGTCTCAGCAGGCGTGTATGGTGATTCAACAGCAAGCCACGGAAGCCCTGCAAGTCGCCTCAGAAGCGCAAGCCAAAATAATGCTTGAGGCGGTGCAGAAGCTGGCCCAGGGGAGAGAGACAGCAGGAGCTGCCCCTAGCAACCAGGCGATGGTGAGAGCCAGTCACTTTCTGCAGAAACTAACCCCCACAGATGATGTGGAAGCCTTTCTGAAAACGTTCGAAAGGACATCAGAGCGGGAAGGATGGCCGAAAGACAAATGGGCTGGTATCCTTGCACCGTTCCTGACGGGAGAACCCCAGAAGGCCTACTATGATCTCAACGCTGCAGACGCCCTCGACTATGATCGACTACAGGCAGAGATCCTGGCCCGACTAGGTGTAACAACAGCGGTCCGGGCACAGAGGGTGTACAGCTGGCAATACCGGATGGATCATCCAGCCAGATCACAGATGTATGACCTCATCCAACTGGCGACAAAGTGGCTGCAACCAGAGGTACTTACCGGGCCTGAGATGGTGGAGCGATTCGTGCTGGATCGTTTTCTGCGTGCCTTGCCAGTGGGTCTACAGCGCTGGGTCAGTCATGCAGACCCCAAAAAAGCGGAGCAGCTGGTGGAGTTGGTGGAGAGATATAACGTAGTGGAAAATCTACTCTCTCCAAAGGGCCAGGTGGGCCCCAACTTACCCCGTGTTGCAAGGTTCCCGGACTCCGGAAAGGGTGCTTCATGGAACCCCGCAACCAGCATCACCAGAAATAGGGAGTTATTCCCAAAAGCCGCTTAGGGGTTGCCACCTGCCATGGCTACACCTCGGAAGGGAGGGGCGATCCAGTGTTGGAGATGTTCTGCCTGGGGCCATACCAGAGCCCAGTGTCCACTGCAGGAGGAACCCATGCAGTGTGACGTACTACGGAGAGTGTCCTTTTTTGCCCAGGAGGTATGCCTGGCAGAGTGCCAGGAGAGTTTTGTGTGTCCCGTCAGTGTGAACCAGGTACCTGCCAAAGCCTTGCTGGACTCAGGCAGTATGGTAACCATGGTGCACGCTGATCTGATTGGAACAATAGACACTGTACTAAAGCCGCTTAAGGTAGTGTGTATCCATGGAGACACAAAGACTTATCCTGTGGTGCCAGTGTCGATTTCAACGGAATGTGGGACAATTACTCACGACGTCGGAGTGGTAAGAAACCTAATGTGTCAAGTGATATTGGGTCGAGACTTTCCACTGTTTTGGGTACTGTGGGAGAGTGTAAAAGGGAAGTTATTTAAAGACTCTGATAATAACTTAGCCCCTCCTCCCCCTACCAAAGAACTTGATGCACCGAGTCGGGATACAAATGTTGCAGAAAATGTATTGCAAAATGATCCTGTATTATTGCAAAATGATGATGTAATGTTGCAAATTGATGAAATTGGAATTGACCATCCTTGTCGGGACCCTGAGCAGGTTACTGAGGGGGGGGATGATTCCCCATTACAAGTTATGTTGGGCGAGGATGATAAGGAATCTTCCCCCCCCCATCTATGCTCCCTGACCTGGATGTGTCAAAAGGGTTGTTTATCACTGCGCAGATGCGGGATCCAACGTTATCCCATGCGAGACAACAGGTATCTGTTGTAAATGGAGTTCCCCAGGAACCTCGGGCAGAGGAGAGATTCCCTCATTTTTCAGTTCATGGGGATGTGTTATATCGGGTTGCAAAGGTCAGAGAAGAGGTTGTTGAACAGCTGCTAGTGCCTCAGGAGTTTCGGAGGATGGTACTAGACTTGGCTCACAATGAAGTATTGGGAGGTCACCTGGGTGCCGAGAAAACGGAGGCGCGGATAACTGACAGGTTTTACTGGCCTGGGTTAAAGGCCGAAGTAAAGAATTACTGCGCTTCTTGCCCCACCTGTCAGTTAACCGCGCCAGTGTCCCATTTTCAAAGCCCTTTGGTGCCCTTGCCAATAATCGAGGTGCCATTCGAGCGCATTGCCATGGATATAGTGGGGCCACTGGTAAAGTCTGCCGGGTAGCGAGTGGCATAGCCGAGGATGACAAGGATATATTATCCTTGTCATCCTCGACTATGCCACTCGCTACCCGGAAGCCTTTCCGTTAAGAAAACCCACGTCCAAAGCTATCGCCCGAGAATTGTTTAATATGTTCACTCGGACGGGTTTTCCTAGGGAAATCCTTACGGATCAAGGAACCCCGTTTATGTCTAAAGTGATGGCTGATGTATGTAAACTGTTCCAGATTAAACAGATGAGAACCTCGGTTTATCACCCTCAGACCGATGGCCTGGTTGAACGGTTTAATAAGACTTTAAAAATGATGTTAAAAAGAGTGGTTCAAAGGGACGGAAAAGATTGGGACTGTTTATTGCCGGCAGTGATGTTTGCTGTTCGGGAGGTACCTCAAGCCTCCACAGGTTTTTCACCATTTGAACTGGTATATGGGCGCAGACCTCGAGGGTTGCTTGACGTGGTCAAAAAAACCTGGGAAAGTGAGTCCAGTCCTCACAAGAGTGTGGTGGAACACGTTTCCCAGCTGCAAGAACGCATTGCCAAGGTGATGCCCCTTGTCAAGGAACACTTACTGGCAGCCCAAGAAGCGCAGAGTCGGGTATACAACCGCTCTGCGAAAATCAGGCAGTTCCAGGTGGGGGATAGAGTGGCAGTATTGATCCCAACCGTGGAGAGTAAATTCTTGGCCAGGTGGCACGGTCCCTTCGAGATCGTTGAAAAAGTAGGGGAAGTGAATTATAAGGTACATCAGCCAGGGAGACGGAAACCCTATCAACTGTATCACGTCAATCTGTTAAAACCCTGGAAAGAGAGAGAGAGACCGCTCCGGTTAGGGTGGGTGTGAGTGTTGTACCCCAAATAAGCATTGAGGATGTGAAAATAGCCCCCACTCTGTCCAAATCCCAGGTCCAACAAGTAAAAGAGTTTCTTCAGAGAAACAAGGGGATATTTTCGGATTTGCCTGGACTCACGGGTATGGTGGAGCACAACATTGTTACTGAGCCCAGGGCTAAAGTGTTTGTCAGGCCCTATCGTATCCCGGAGGCCCGCAGAAAGGCGGTGTCAGAGGAAGTGAAGCGCATGTTAGAATTAGACGTCATTGAAGAGTCGCAGAGTGAATGATCAAGCCCGATCGTGTTGGTACCCAAGCCAAACGGAACTCTGCGATTCTGTAACGATTTCCGGAAATTAAATGAAATTTCCAAATTTGATGGTTATCCCATGCCCCGTGTGGATGAATTGATAGAAAGGTTAGGCCCAGCCCGCTACATAACCACATTAGACCTGTCCAAAGGGTATTGGCAAATACCCTTGGCCAAAGAAGCCAGAGAAAAAACGGCATTTTCCACACCTGAGGGCCATTTTCAGTATAAAAGAATGCCGTTTGGGTTACAGACCGCCCCGGCCACATTTCAGAGAGTCATGGACAGAATGTTGCGTCCACACCAAAGATACGCGTCGGTCTACTTAGACGACATCGTAATTTTCAGTTCAGACTGGGAGTCTCACCTTCCCAAGGTTCAAGCAGTCCTGGATGCGTTAAGGAAGGCGGGTTTTACAGTGAACCCCGAGAAATGTGCCCTAGGTATGGAGGAAGCAAAGTACTTGGGGTACATTGTGGGAAAGGGGTTGGTAAAACCCCAAATTAACAAAATTGAGTCAATCCAGGAATGGCCCCGCCCCATCAGTAAGAAACAGGTTCGAGCTTTCTTGGGGATAGTGGGCTATTACAGACGGTTCATTCCCAATTTTTCTTCCCTCGCAGCTCCCCTAACTGACTTGACCAAGGACCGGAAGTCAGTGATGATACAGTGGACCGCAGAGACAGAAAAAGCGTTTTTGGAGCTGAAATCGGTATTATGTAGTCACCCTGTCCTGGTAGCCCCCGATTTCACTCGAGAATTCGTAGTGCAGACAGATGCCTCAGATGTTGGGTTGGGGGCGGTTCTGTCACAGGTAATTGATGGAGAAGAACATCCCATAGTTTTTCTCAGTCGGAAACTGACGGCCGCTGAGAGAAACTATGCGGTAGTGGAGAGGGAATGCTTGGCCATTAAATGGGCCCTAGACTCCCTGCGCTATTATTTATTGGGTAGGAAATTTAGGTTGATCTCTGACCATGCCCCGCTAGCGTGGATGAAAAGAAACAGAGGAACAAATGCAAGAGTGTCCCGGTGGTTTCTCTCTCTCCAGGAACTCAACTATGTGGTGGAACATAGGCCGGGTAAAGTGCACCAGAACGCTGATGCCCTTTCCCGAGTCCACTGTTTAGTGGGTCTATGTGCCTCCACCGCCTCGGGGTTGAGGCAGAGGGGGGGGGGATATGTAGGGGCCATCGGGGCTGGGTAATAGATGGGAGGTATATTTCCCCGGTATTTGGACTGTGGTCACTTTAAAACCCTGTGTGGTCCTAGGAAGGGAGTCCGGATTTTAGCAGCAAGCAGTTGCTGTTTGGTTTTTTCTTTTCAGGGCCGGACTCCTGGGATGGGAAGGAAGGGCGGGCCTTCCCATCCCACCTAGGTACACACCTGGTTGTCAGTGGGGCTGAGTCTCACTCATTATGGTATTGATGAGATGCAAATTTATGCTTAAGAAGCAGCCTCACAAGCAGTGTGTGGTGAGGTGTTGAAGGAGTAGCATGTATGCTATGGAAATCTCCTGACAAGGAATATTGGAGTATCTGATGAAAGCCAAACCATACCCTGCTCTGTTGTTTGTATGGTGTTGGCCTGATGAAAACTGAACTTTTGTTTGAACCTGCTGGACTTTGTCTTACCAAGCTGAAGTAAGCTGAACTGTTATTTTCCACTTATTACTGCTGAGCTGAAGCTGTTTATTTCTACTGCTCAATAAACGGACTTTGTTTTATACATCTGTGTACTGCGTGCTGGCTGCGACCCCCTCTAAAC